>NC_069502.1:395881511-395984011 GCF_027579735.1 Bombina bombina | reverse complement strand
CTGTACACACATCATCCTTATTATCAATGCACACATAACACTCTCCGTGCCATTTCACACAAACAGCACCCAACCGCACACATAACACTATCAGTGTCACTATACACAAACAGCACCCCGCTACGCACACATCATTCTTATTATCACTGCTCACACAACACTTTCAGTGTCACTACACAAAAACAGAACCCCACTGCACACACATCATCCTTATTATCAATGCACACACAACACTTTCAGTGTCACTTCACACAAACAGCACCAAACTGTACACACATCATTCTTAATATAAATGCACACACAACACTCTCAGTGTCACTACACACAAATAGCACCCCACTACGCATGTATCATCCTTATTAACACTGTACACATAACATGCTAAGTCACTACACACAAACAGCAACCTACTACTCACACATCATTATTATTGTCACTGCACACACAAAACCCCCATTGTCACTAAACACAAACAGCACCCCATTCCACACACATCACCATATTATAAATCTACACACAGAACAATAGTTCAATCAACATGAAATTGAGAGATTTGAGGTTTTGGGAGGAACACACTAAGGGGTAAATTTATATAGGGTTAAGTGGTCATGATTCGCTGTAGCATACGCTGTTGGCATTTAAACTTGCACAAGCATTTCTAGTGAAATGCTTGTGCAATGCCGCCCCCTGCACACTGGCGGCCGATTGGTTACTAGCAGAGGGTGTCAATCATCCTGATCGTATCGGATCGTGATGATTTTAGTCCGCCACCTTTTAGGTGGCATTAAGGAGTAGTGGTTTTACAACCACTTCTTCTTAAATTTAATTTCTGGTGGACCAGAAACTATTGGGGTTGGAAGCAGCATCCACTGCTTGTTAAATCGACCCCTGAGACTGGCTGGAGGACTTTTGTGCCAGATCTGTTTACTAAGCCTTATGAGGCAATGCCAGAACAATTAAAACTACTGAGGCACTTTGCTGTTTTATCCTGGCTATTATACTAGATAGTAAAACAAAAGAAGGAAAGGCATATTTCAGAGTTGCTTGTGCAGCACAAGAACTCGCAAAACACTTTGGGTAGCTTCTAATTCAAGCAAGAGGCCATGAGGCCTATGTCTGGCCTTCCCCAAGGATTATAGTCGAATAGCACCTGATTCAAGGACCATTCACCAGGGTGAATGTACCAATAACTGAGAAAGTCTACTTCCCAACTGTCGACAACCAGAATGTGAATTGCTAAAAACATTCAATGAAGGCATTCTGCGCAAACAAGAATGTGGGCTACCTCTTCCATTGGTAAAGCACTTTGTGTACTGCATTGGTGATTGATATAAGCCACTGCTATGACATTGCGGGAATCCGGATGTGGACCCGTTGCTCAGTGTGCCTAGAGGGATATGGCTGCACCTCACTGACGAGGCCCACAATAGGCCGAAATGTACATCTGGGGTTTTGTCATTTCTCTCGTTCAATGAGGGATTGCCTGGTATTTCGGGGCTGGACTGCACTGTTAAGTCAGGATCAGACTGATATGCTACAGGAAAGTTCTTCTCTGTGAAAGGCACATATTGAGCAAAAAGAGGCTGCTTCTAGGGTGGTAACTAGCCATAGAACAAGCTATTATGCTAATGTTCGTTTCCAGGTTGAGCGCTTCTCTCTTTTTATTTATGCAAATTATGACACTTGTGGAAGTCTCCCTAAGTGTGATGCGGGAATCCAGACGTGGACCCGTTGCTCAGTGTGCCTAGAGGGATATGGCTGCATCTCACTGACGAAGCCCACAATAGGCCGAAACGTACGTCTGGGGTTTTTCCTTTTTTCTCGTTCAGAGAGGGATTGCCTGGTATTGCGGGGCTGGACTGCACTGTTAAAGGGACAGTCTAGTCCAAAATAAAGTTTTATGATTCAGATAGAAAATGTCATTTTAAACAATTTTCCAATTTACTTTTATCACCAATTTTGCTTTGTTCTTTTGGTATTCTTAGTTGAAAGCTAAATCTAGGAGGTTCATATGCAAATTTGTAAGCCCTTGAAGGCCGCCCCTTCTCTCAGGGCATTTTGACAGTTTTTCACCACTAGAGGGTGTTAGTTCATGTGTATCATATAGATAACACTGTGCTCATGCACGTGGAGTTCCAGTGAGCAAGCTCTGATTGGCTAAAATAGATGTCTGTCAAAAGAACTGACATAAGGGGGCAGTTTGCAGAGGCTTAGATACAAGATAATCACAGAGGTAAAAAGTGTATTTATATAACTGTGTTGGTTATGCAAAACTAGGGAATGGGTAATAAAGGGATTATCTATCTTTTTAAACAATAACAATTCTGGTGTAGACTGTCCCTTTAAGTCAGGATCAGACTGATATGCTACAGGAAAGTTCTTCTCTGTGATAGGCACATATTGAGCAAAAAGAGGCTGCTTCTAGGGTGGTAACTAGCCATAGAACAAGCTATTATGCTATTGTTCTTTCCCAGGTTGAGCGCTTCTCTCTTTTTATTTATGCAAATTATTACACTTGGGGAAGTCTCCCTAAGTGTGATGCAGGAATCCAGATGTGGACCTGTTGCTCAGTGTGCCTAGAGGAATATGGCTGCTCCTCACTAACAAGACCCACAATAGGCCAAAACATACGTCTGGGGTTTTGCCGTTTCTCTCGTTCAGAGAGGGATTGCCTGGTATTTCAGACTGGACTGCACTGTTAAGTCAGGATCAGACTGATATGCTACAGGAAAGTTCTTCTCTGTGAAAGGCACATATTGAGCAAAAAGAGGCTGCTTCTAGGGTGGTAACTAGCCATAGAACAAGCTATTATGCTATTGTTCGTTCCCAGGTTGAGCGCTTCTATCTTTTTATTACTGCTGTGACATTGTCTGACTGAAACCTCAGAAAAGACTACTGTCATAATAGGGGCCAACTTTGTAGAGCCCTGAATATTGTGCATAGTTCCGAACTCAGTGGTTTAGCATCTGTGGTAATTACTACCCAATTTGGATGAACAAATGGGTCTAATTGAATCAATTATTGTTAAGTCTGCTACTAAGTTAGAGAATGTCTTTTCTTGAAGTCTAAAACATATGTTCTGAGACAGATATTTTTAATCTCCATTCCACTGTTGCAACATTTGAAGTTGCAAAGAACATAAGTGGAATCTGGCAAAAAGGTGTGGCATCTTAAGCCGCTACCATGAGACCAACTACTTTCATGCACTGAAGTAGTGTAAGAAGAAGAGTTTTATGGAGAAGAGCACAGGGCTTCCAAAATTTGAGTTTGCGAACATCTGTGAGAGATAGGCCTCTATTTATCAAGCCGTCAACTGCAAACACACTGGAATTCCGCAGCGTATTTGTGGCGAGGATGATTCGCCATAGTTATCAAGCCCTACAGACCAGCAAAAGTAGAATATAGTGACGTAACATACGATCCGGTGGACTCAGTCCGACACAGATCAATGGTTACGTCACTCCAGATGTTCCGAACGCAAGTTCGGCACAATCTGACTACTTTTGGAAGTTATCAAAGAACAACCAGGTACGCTTGCCACTATTCCGGCCCAGCGTACCTGGTTTTCAATCTGCTGCCCTGGAGGCGGCGGATCCCACAGGAATCAATGGGAGTCTGACAGCAGTGAAAGCTCATGTTCGCTGCTGCCCGATATCCCATTGATTCCTATGGAAAATGTCTGCACCTAACACCCTAACATGTACCCGAGTCTAAACACCCCTAATCTGCCCCCCTACACTGCCGCCACCTACATTATACTTATTAACCCCTAAACCGCCGCTCCCGGACCCTGCCGCAACTAAATAAATTGTTTAACCCCTAAACCGCCGCTCCCAGACCCGCCGCAACTAAATAAATTGTTTAACCCCTAAACTGCTGCTCCCAGACCCCGTCGCAAATAGATAAATTGTTTAACCCCTAAACCGCTGCTCACGGACACCACCGCCACCTACATTATATTTATTAACCCCTAATCTGCCCCCCCTACACCGCCACTACCTACATTAAACTTATTAACCCCTATCCTGCCCCCCCCACACCTCCGCCACTATATTAAAGTTATTAAACCCTAAACCTAACCCCCCCTAACTTAAATATAATTTAAATAAATATAAATAAAATTACTATCATTAACTAAATTATTCCTATTTAAAACTAAATACTTACCTATAAAATAAACCCTAAGCTAGCTACAATATAACTAATAGTTACATTGTAGCTAGCTTAGGGTTTATTTTTATTTTACAGGCAAATTTGTATTTATTTTAACTAGGTAGAATAGTTACTAAATAGTTATTAACTATTTAATAACTACCTAGCTAAAATAAATACAAATTTACCTGTAAAATAAATCCTAACCTAAGTTACAATTACACCTAACACTATACTATAATTAAATAAATTAAATTAATTAAATACAATTACCTAACATTAACTAAAATTAACTAAAGTACAAAAAAACCCCACTAAATTACAGAAAATAAAAAAAAATTAGAAGAATTTTAAACTAATTACACCTAATCTAAGCCCCCTAATAAAATAAAAAGCCCCCCAAAATAATAAAATTCCCTACCCTAAACTAAATTACAAATAGCCCTTAAAAGGGCCTTTTGCGGGGCATTGCCCCAAAGTAATCAGCTCTTTTATCTGAAAAAAAAAGAAATACAACCCCCCCAGCATTAAAACCCACCACCCACACACCCAACCCTACTCTAAAACCCATCCAAACTCCCCTTAAAAAACCTAACACTACCCCCTTAAAGATCATCCTACCTTGAGCCGTCTTCACCCAGCCGGGCAGAAGTCTTCATCCGATCCGGCCAGAAGTCTTCATCAAATTCGGGCAGAAGAGGTCCTCCAAGTGGCAGAAGTCCATCAGCGGGTCCATCTTCAATCCAGCCGACGCGGAGCCATCCTCTTCAAATGACGCGCTAACACTGAATGACGGTTCCTTTAAATTATGTCATCCAAGATGGCGTCCCTTGAATTCCGATTGGCTGATAGGATTCTATCAGCCAATCGGAATTAAGGTAGGGAAAATCCTATTGGCTGATGCAATCAGCCAATCGGATTGAAGTTCAATCCGATTGGCTGATCCAATCAACCAATAGGATTGACCTCGCATTCTATTGGCTGTGCCGATCGCTTTAACTTCTCCCCAGAGACTTCTATGGGCAAACTAAAAAAAACAACAACAATTAAGTATTGCTAGCATGCTAACCTGACACAGCATTAGATTAATAGTGCTAAACCCGAGGGTGAGTTAGGAATTTTTCAAATTCCATTTTTTTTATCGATATAATTACTTTTTGTAAAATATATATCTATACCTATATGTCTATGTAAATGAATATATACAGACACACACACACACACATATATATATAGATATAGATAAGAGAGAGATTTATTTTAACTCCTTTGCATTTAAACAGAAACAGAGAATTGCTTTTTCATTTATCTATCAAAGCTATATATATATATATATATATATATATATATATATATATATATATATATATATATATATATATATATATATATATATATATTTTAAAGTAGACAGCCCAAGGTATTTATCTAGGCCCATTTTGGTATATTTTATGTCACAATTTCACCGTCAAATGCGATCATATAAAAAATACTTTGGGTTTCTCAGTGAAATTATTTAAATACCGCTTGTGCAATCATGACAGAAATGATTGTGAATGCTTCTCTGGAATCCCCTTTGATTGTAAAAAGCAGACATGCATGGCTTTCCAAATGGTTTTTGGTAATTAGAAGACTGCTAATTGCGCCATTGTGCACCAAACTTCTGAAATTCATGGGAGTGAAGGGGTTAGTTAGTTAGCTGATAAGGGATATAATATTGTAATGTAGGTATTACTCTCCTACCTGACACCTCCCACCTCCCTGATCTCTACCAAACAGTTCTTTTCCACCCACACTCATTCCCACCATCTTAGGTACTGGCAGACAGTCTGCCAGAATGCAGTTAGGGGCTTTTTTTTAATTTTAATAATTTTTATTTTTACCCTGCAGTGCAGTAATCCCTCCTCAACCCTCCTACCTCCCTGATCCCTCCCAAACAGCTCTCTAAAATGGCAGCCATCTTTGGTAGTGGCAGCTGTCTGTCATACCCAATTTAGGGCTAGATTACAAGTTTGTGCAAGGGTTTTCGCAATCTTTTGCACACAGTTTAAATTGTGCTCATATTACCAGTTGAGTGCAATCACATGAGAGCAATCGCAATTTAATCTAAAATCATTACCGCAATCTCAGAGCTGTGGTTAAAAAAACAATGAAACTAATTTTTTTTATTTTGTGATTCAGATAGAGCATGCAATTTTAAGCAACTTTCTAATTTACTCTAATTATTTTATTTTCTTCGTTCTCTTGCTATCTTTATTTGAAAAAGAAGGCATCTAAGGTAAGGAGCCAGACAATTTTTGGTTCAGAACCAAGTACAGCACTTGTTTATTGGTGGGTGAATGTAACCACCAATCAGCAAGAACAACCCAGGTTGTTCACCAAAAATGGGCCGACATCTAAACTTACATTCTTGCTTTTCAAATAAAGATACCAAGAGAATGAAGAAAATGTGATAAAAGGAATAAATTAGAAAGTTACTTATAATTGCATGCTCTATCTGAAACACGAAAGAGAAAATTTGGGTTCAGTGTCCCTTTAACTGTTTTGCTAAATTAAAAAGTTGCACAAAACACATCAAAACAATATTACAAAGTACAGTTAAACTCTTAATAACACTATCTAATAACAATTATTTAAAAAAAATATTGCACAAAAAAGTTATAAGGGCTCAAAGATATTAGATCTCAGGTGTTAAAAAAAGCAGACAAAGGACTTTAACATTGAGATACATACATATACATCTTTTTATATGTCTATATGTCTATATATGTTTAGATGTTTGTTGACATCATTTTTAAATTTTCTATCAAGTAATTCTGAGCACGTTGTAATTTGTTATTAATTGCAATACAAAGCAATGTACATATGTTTCTATCATGTCGTGAAACCGGACATCACTTCCGGTTGACATGATCACGGTGGAATGCAAGATGGTAGTTTGGCGCACTTTTGGAAAGCAAATTTGTTTGGTGAGACACTGTTTTGATACACTATAAATTGTGAGATATTTGGTCATTTGGTTTATGCTGATGAAGGGGTTGTGAACCCCGAAAACGTTCCATTAAAGAACCCATTGAAAAGACCTGAGAGTGCATTTGACTGGATTATTTATATATATATATATATATATATATATATATATATATATATATATATATATATATATATATATATATATATATATATAGATAGATATATATATATATTCCTCCCGCATCTGGTAAACTATGTTACATTTTCATTGGTATTGATTTATCTCAATATTATTTATGTTGATTTAGTTTAATATCAATGCTAATCTTAATTTTAACATATTCTGTATCCCATTTTATAATATTAATATAATTTTCATTATGATTATTATTATTATTATTATTATTTTTCATATTTCTGTTCTCTTTATTTATTTATTTATTTTTATGTTTCTTCTCAAAGTAGGTTATTTGGATTTGTGTACCATTATCCTATTTGTTAGTTAGCACTAACATTCTCACTCATGTCTAAGAAATGCCTGTAGTCTAAATTATTATCTTCTCACTAGGAACACTTACATAGAGTTAGGACCAGGTTCACTCACACTGTAGATTTACTACACATCCTGGTAGGTCAGGTTTTTATCATTACCCTTTCTAGTACAGTGGCTAGGTCCCTCACCTATAGATCAATAGGGCATGAGTTCGATCCTTACCTAGAATTGTATATATTTTTGTGTATACTCAGATGCAATTATAATGTTCTGAGTAATGAGGCGTGCTCTTTTACTTTTAACCGCTGAACTAAAAGTCTGTATAATTTATTCATTTATACATACATGTTTAGGAAATCCTTTGATAGTAATTTAAAATGCATTTAGGAAATTAAGATGTAAATGATATAGAGAGGGCTGTTTTATCCCTTCCCTACATGGTGTATCAGGTATTAAGGGTTAAATTATTGAGTTCTAATCAGCTGTGTTTAATCTTGTTTTTGTTTTAACCAATGGCTGTGGAATATGGGTTATTTAAGTTTATACCTCTGTCAGCTTTAGTTAAGCTATGATTACGGCTCCTGCCGAAACGCGTATGCTTAATTTCACAGCTGTTTTTTTAACTTTTGTGTGTTTTTATGGTGGAGTGACTATGGACTTTTAAGTACCCAATTGGGTGAAATAAATGCTATGTTTTATATATCATGGATTGGCTCAATTCCTCTTTTTTCTAATATATTAACCCCTTAGTGACCAGAGCACTTTTCCATTTGTTGACCGTTTGGGACCAAGGCTATTTTTACATTTCTGCAGTGTTTGTGTTTAGCTGTAATTTTCCTCTTACTCATTTACTGTACCCACACATATTATATACTGTTTTTCTCGCCATTAAATGGACGTTCTAAAGGTACCATTAATTTCATCATATCTTATAGTTTACTATAATTTTTTTTATAAAATATGAGGAAAAAATGAAAAAAAAAAAAACAATTTTTTCAAACTTTGACCCCCAAAATCTGTTGCACATCTACAACCACCAAAAAACACCCATGCTAAATAGTTTCTAAATTTTGTCCTGAGTTTAGAAATACCCAATGCTTACATGTTCTTTGCTTTCTTTGCAAGTTATAGGGCAATAAATACAAGTAGCACTTTGCTATTTCCAAACCACTTTTTTTCAAAATTAGCGCTAGTTACATTGGGACACTGATATCTGTCAGGAATCCCTGAATATCCTTTGACATGTATATATTTTTTTTTAGAAGACATCCCAAAGTATTGATCTAGGCCCATTTTGGTATATTTCATGCCACCATTTCAGCGCCAAATGCGATCAAATAAAAAAAATTGTTCACTTTTTCACAAATGTTTTCACAAACTTTAGGTTTCTCGATAAAATTATTTACAAACAGCTTGTGCAATTATGGGAAAAATGGTTTTAAATGCTTCTCTGGGATCCCCTTTGTTCAGAAATAGCAGACATATATGGCTTTGACGTTGCTTTTTGGTAATTAGAAGGCCGCTAAATGCCACTGCGCACCACACGTTTATTATGCCCAGCAGTGAAGGGGTTAATGAGGGAGCATGTAGGGAGCTTATAGGGTTAATTTTAGCTTTAGTTTAGTGTAGTAGACAACCCCAAGAATTGATCTAGGCCCATTTTGGTATATTTCATGCCACCATTTCACCGCCAAATGTGATCAAATTAAAAAAAAAACTTAAAATTATTCACAATTTTAGGTTTCTCACTGAAATTATTTACAAACAGCTTGTGCAATTATGGCACAAATGGTTGTAAATGCTTCTCTGGGATCCCCTTTGTTCAGAAATAGCAGACATATATGGCTTTGTCTGTGTTTTTTGGTAATTAGAAGGCCGCTAAATGCCACTGCGCACCACATGTTTATTATGCGCAGTAGTGAAGAGGTTAATTAGGGAGCATGTAGGGAGCTTGTAGGGTTAATTTTAGCTTTAGTGTAGTGTAGTAGACAACCCCAAGTATTGATCTAGGCCCATTTTGGTATATTTCATGCCACCATTTCAGCGCCAAATGCGATCAAATAAAAAAAATTGTTCACTTTTTCACAAATGTTTTCACAAACTTTAGGTTTCTCGATAAAATTATTTACAAACAGCTTGTGCAATTATGGGAAAAATGGTTTTAAATGCTTCTCTGGGATCCCCTTTGTTCAGAAATAGCAGACATATATGGCTTTGACGTTGCTTTTTGGTAATTAGAAGGCCGCTAAATGCCACTGCGCACCACACGTTTATTATGCCCAGCAGTGAAGGGGTTAATGAGGGAGCATGTAGGGAGCTTATAGGGTTAATTTTAGCTTTAGTTTAGTGTAGTAGACAACCCCAAGAATTGATCTAGGCCCATTTTGGTATATTTCATGCCACCATTTCACCGCCAAATGTGATCAAATTAAAAAAAAAACTTAAAATTATTCACAATTTTAGGTTTCTCACTGAAATTATTTACAAACAGCTTGTGCAATTATGGCACAAATGGTTGTAAATGCTTCTCTGGGATCCCCTTTGTTCAGAAATAGCAGACATATATGGCTTTGTCTGTGTTTTTTGGTAATTAGAAGGCCGCTAAATGCCACTGCGCACCACATGTTTATTATGCGCAGTAGTGAAGAGGTTAATTAGGGAGCATGTAGGGAGCTTGTAGGGTTAATTTTAGCTTTAGTGTAGTGTAGTAGACAACCCCAAGTATTGATCTAGGCCCATTTTGGTATATTTCATGCCACCATTTCAGCGCCAAATGCGATCAAATAAAAAAAATTGTTCACTTTTTCACAAATGTTTTCACAAACTTTAGGTTTCTCGATAAAATTATTTACAAACAGCTTGTGCAATTATGGGAAAAATGGTTTTAAATGCTTCTCTGGGATCCCCTTTGTTCAGAAATAGCAGACATATATGGCTTTGACGTTGCTTTTTGGTAATTAGAAGGCCGCTAAATGCCACTGCGCACCACACGTTTATTATGCCCAGCAGTGAAGGGGTTAATGAGGGAGCATGTAGGGAGCTTATAGGGTTAATTTTAGCTTTAGTTTAGTGTAGTAGACAACCCCAAGAATTGATCTAGGCCCATTTTGGTATATTTCATGCCACCATTTCACCGCCAAATGTGATCAAATTAAAAAAAAAACTTAAAATTATTCACAATTTTAGGTTTCTCACTGAAATTATTTACAAACAGCTTGTGCAATTATGGCACAAATGGTTGAAAATGCTTCTCTGGGATCCCCTTTGTTCAGAAATAGCAGACATATATGGCTTTGTCTGTGTTTTTTGGTAATTAGAAGGCCGCTAAATGCCACTGCGCACCACATGTTTATTATGCACAGTAGTGAAGAGGTTAATTAGGGAGCATGTAGGGAGCTTGTAGGGTTAATTTTAGCTTTAGTGTAGTGTAGTAGACAACCCCAAGTATTGATCTAGGCCCATGCTGGTATATTTCATGCACCATTTCACCGCCAAATGCGATAAAATTAAAAAAAAAACTTGTAATTTTTCACAATTTTAGGTTTCTCACTGAAATTGTTTACAAACAGCTTGTGCAATTATGGCACAAATTGTTGTAAATGCTTCTCTGGGATCCCCTTTGTTCAGAAATAGCAGACATATATGGCTTTGGCGTTGCTTTTTGGTAGTTAGAAGGTCGCTAAATGCCTCTGCGCATCACACGTAGTGAAGGGGTTAACTAGGTAGCTTGTAGGGAGCTTGCAGGGTTAATTTTAGCTTTAGTGTAGAGATCAGCCTCCCACCTGACACATCCCACCCCCTGACCCCTCCCAAACAGCTCCCTTCCCTCCCCCACCCCACAATTGTCCCCGCCATCTTAAGTACTGGCAGAAACTCTGCCAGTACTAAAATAAAAGTTTTTTTGGGGGGGGTTAGTTTTTAAAAAAAAAAAAAAATCTTCTGCTGTGTAGGACCCCCCCTTAGCCCCCAACCTCCCTGATCCCCCCCAAACAGCTCTTTAACCCCCCCCCTGCCTTATTGTGCACCATATTGGATACTGGCAGCTGTCTGCCAGTACCCAGTTTGCAATAACAATGTTTTTTTTTTTTTTAATTTTTATTATTTTATTAAATATTTTTCTTTATTTCTGTAGTGTAGCTGCCCCCCCTCAACATCCAACCCCCACCCTCTCCCAGATCACTTAATTTTAAAATACCACCCTCCCCAGTCCTCTCTCCCACCCTCAGATCTACAGCATATTTTTGCTGTTTGCACAGATATCATGTGCACGCGCATCCCCGTGCACGCGCACGTGCGCCCCCGTGCATGCCCCCGTGCAAGCGCGCCCACCCGCACAAGATCCCTCCCCCCTCCTCCACCAATGACTGCCCACCTCCCTGGATGAGCTCCCAGTCACCAACAATAACGGCCATGGATAGCCGATGCAGAGAGGGCCACAGATTGGCTCTCTCTGTATCGGATGGCTAAAAACAGTTATTGCAGGATGCCTCAATATCGAGGCATCCCTGCAATAACATGAAATCGTCTGGAAGCGATCAGGATCGCTTCCACCGCTTTCAAAGACCAACAACGTACGGGGTACGTCCTTGGTCATTAACTGCATTTTTTTGCAGGACGTACCCCATACGTCGGTTGTTAAGGGGTTAATGTACTTGCAGACATATATACACATATAAACACATAAATACATATGTCCATATACATATATATATATATATATGTGCATTGAAGCTCTTTGCAATTAAGTAGATGAAAACATGTAAAACCATATTTATACAATATTTATATTTAATAAAGTGTTATACTGTGTATTTACTGTAAATACAGGGAGTGCAGAATTATAAGGCAAGTTGTATTTTTGAAGATTAATTTTATTATTGAACAACAACCATGTTCTCAATGAACCCAAAAAACTAAATAATATCAAAGCTGAATAGTTTTGGAAGTAGTTTTTAGTTTGTTTTTAGTTATAGCTATTTTCGGGAGATATCTGTGTGTGCAGGTGACTATTACTGTGCATAATTATTAGGCAACTTAACAAAAAACAAATATATACCCATTTCAATTATTTATTTTTACCAGTGAAACCAATATAACATCTCAACATTCACAAATATACATTTCTGACATTCAAAAACAAAACAAAAACAAATCAGTGACCAATATAGCCACTTTTCTTTGCAAGGACACTCAAAAGCCTGCCATCCATGGATTCTGTCAGTGTTTTGATCTGTTCACCATCAACAGTGCGTGCAGCAGCAACCACAGCCTCCCAGACACTGTTCAGAGAGGTGTACTGTTTTCCCTCCTTGTAAATCTCACATTTGATGATGGACCACAGGTTCTCAATGGGGTTCAGATCAGGTGAACAAGGAGGCCATGTCATTAGATTTTCTTCTTTTATACCCTTTCTTGCCAGCCACGCTGTGGAGTACTTGGACGCGTGTGATGGAGCATTGTCCTTCATGAAAATCATGTTTTTCTTGAAGGATGCAGACTTCTTCCTGTACCACTGCTTGAAGAAGGTGTCTTCCAGAAATTGGCAGTAGGACTGGGAGTTGAGCTTGACTCCATCCTCAACCCGAAAAGGCCCCACAAGCTCATCTTTGATGATACCAGCCCAAACCAGTACTCCACCTCCACCTTGCTGGCGTCTGAGTCGGACTGGAGCTCTCTGCCCTTTACCAATCCAGCCACGGGCCCATCCATCTGGCCCATCAAGACTCACTCTCATTTCATCAGTCCATAAAACCTTAGAAAAATCAGTCTTGAGATATTTCTTGGCCCAGTCTTGACGTTTCAGCTTGTGTGTCTTGTTCAATGGTGGTCGTCTTTCAGCCTTTCTTACCTTGGCCATGTCTCTGAGTATTGCACACCTTGTGCTTTTGGGCACTCCAGTGATGTTGCAGCTCTGAAATATGGCCAAACTGGTGGCAAGTGGCATCTTGGCAGCTGTACGCTTGACTTTTCTCAGTTCATGGGCAGTTATTTTGCGCCTTGGTTTTTCCACACGCTTCTTGCGATGATCACGCTTCAGAAGCTTTGCAATTTTAAGAGTGCTGCATCCCTCTGCAAGATATCTCACTATTTTTGACTTTTCTGAGCCTGTCAAGTCCTTCTTTTGACCCATTTTGCCAAAGGAAAGGAAGTTGCCTAATAATTATGCACACCTGATATAGGGTGTTGATGTCATTAGACCACACCCCTTCTCATTACAGAGATGCACATCACCTAATATGCTTAATTGGTAGTAGGCTTTCGAGCCTATACAGCTTGGAGTAAGACAACATGCATAAAGAGGATGATGTGGTCAAAATACTCATTTGCCTAATAATTCTGCACTCCCTGTAATTCACCTTCCAATTTTCTGCACATAGCAGAATATTTTCTAAATATTTCTAAATAGATATTCCTATATATCTGTTTTTTTTTATCTATACCTATATATAATCATCTGTATCTATCTATCTATCTATCTATCTATCTATCTATCTATATATATATATATATATATATATATATATATATATATATATATATATATATATATATAACTTCCATGTGTGTCTGCACTCACAATGCAATAGGGACATCAACCAGGGTGCCAAGTCAGGTATATCAATAATCCATTATAGAAGAGGACTGCACTCACTGGATTTGGTATATAAAATAAAAAAAATTATTAAGGTGACGTTTCGGGGTACGCAGACCCCTTCCTCAGACCAGGCTGTAATTGCGCTAGAAATAACCTGTTTGCGCTTGTTGAGTTAGCACAATAACTTTTTACTTTCTACTCGTAATTGCAGAGAAAAAGTTTACTTCTAGCGCAATTAGCACTCTAGCGGAAGCGTTAAATAACACTCCACTTGTAATCTGGCTTATAGTTTTTTTTAATTATCTTTTTATTAAGGACAGTAAAAGATATATATATATATATATATATATAACATAAAATATAAAAGCATTACATCAAATATATGTTTCAACCGCACAATTGATAAACAAACAAAGGCTTGTAGATTTACATGTCCCTATTTTAACCAACATTATTGAATTTCATTGCAGGGCACTCAGGACCTGCAATGATAATATAACAAAATAATGCTCAAGTATATAAAACTTAATAATATACCAAAGTGTTAATAAAGTTTGTTAATAAAAAGTTTTACTTTCAGTTTCTCAGCAGCCATCTTAGCTTCAAGAAGCATGGAAATCAGCTCTTCATATTTGCCTCTAGATATACATATGCCTGTAAGTTATTTATTGTTTGCTAAGAGTTCATTGTACATTTCAATTGAATTGCTATTTGCTGTAAGGTTTAAATGTATGCTCTCTGTGTTAGAAACATGTATTATTGTATGTATTGCAAACACCATGTGTAAGTACATATTGTAATTTCAACTTTTCTTATTGTACTGCAGTTTTTCAAAATAACTATTCAGAAGTAAAATCAGTTTGGAATAAACACAAAGCTATTACTGTCTGGTTTGTTAACTAGCTGTCTAGTTATCAGTTAGTGAGGACAGTACAGTAAAAAGACATGCTATATCAAGGGAAGATACAGAGCTGCATTGTAAAGTAAAAAGGCATGCTATATCAAGGGAAGATACAGAGCTGCATTGAAAAGTAAAAAGGCATGCTATATCAAGGGAAGATACAGAGCTGCATTGTAAAGTAAAAAGGCATGCTATATCAAGGGAAGATACAGAGCTGCATTGTAAAGTGAGAAGCAATAACAAGCAAGATACAAAGGCTGCATTTTAAAGTAAAAATCAGTAAATAACAAGCAAACATACAAGACCTGCAATTTAGTGAAAGGCAGTAAAAATAATTTGCACAAGAACTGTATTTAAAATATTGCACTACTTTAACCTGATCACTATGAACCAAGATAATAGTGTTGATATGACGCAGCAAACTTTGGAGACCAGATCCTATGCCTCTTGCTCTAAATATTCCATGCGCTTCTGCAGATCATCAGCCAGTTCTGCAGGACTCAGAGCCCATGCTAAAGCGCAAGCAGCCCAGGCACAAATTTCTTATGCTTAAAAAGAAGCAGACATGAGAAGCAGACAAATAAAGCAAAAAGCATCATTAGCAGCAGAGGCAGCTAGGCGCAAAGCATATATGGAAGCAGAGGCAGCTAGGCGCAAAGCAGAGACAGCAAGGTGTGAAGCTGAAAAAGCGCAACGCAAGGCAGAGTTAGGAGCTAATATGCATTTGCTAAAGATTCAAAGGGCAGCAGTTGCAGCATCTGCAGAAGCAGCAGTCTATGAAGTAGCAGCTGAACTAGATCAGGAACCACTCCAAGGTTTTTCAGAAATAACTACCCATGATTCAGTACAAAGGACTCATGAGTATGTACAGAACCATGCTCTGGACCAAGATAAAACAGAGCATGCTCCTATCCAACCTATGTCCAGCATAATACCACAGTTTCCTGACTCAACATATTTACAGTCCACTCCAAGTATTCCTGACTTGCACCCTCCTTCCCAGACTGACACTGCAAATGTCTCAACACCAAGGGTGCGCTTTCAAGAAAACAGAGGCTATGATGATCCACAACATCCATCACATTATATGGACTCTCACATATCCCCTCTCAGAAATAGCACATTAGGAACTTCAGAGACTACTGACCTAGCAAAGCACCTGATTCGTCTAGAGTTAGTGAGTACAGGGCTACTAACATTTGATGATCGACCAGAGAACTACTGGGCATGGAAGACATCATTCCAAGGTGTCACCAGAGATCTTAATCTTACAGCCAGAGAAGAGCTAGAACTTTTGACTAAGTGGCTTGGACCAGAGTCATCTCAACAGGCTAAGAGAATCAGGTCAGTGCATGTTCATAACCCAATTGATGGAGTTAAAATGGTATGGCAGACACTAGAAGAATGTTATGGCAGCCCTGAAGCTATTGAGAATGCACTGTTAAAGAAGCTAGAAAACTTCCCCAAAATCTCAAACAAGACAACATAAAGTTAAGAGAACTTGGTGACATGTTGTTGGAGGTGAATGCTGCTAAGGCAGGAGGCTATTTGCCAGGACTGGCATACCTAGACACAGCTCGTGGCATCAAACCAATTATTGAAAAACTGCCATATAGCCTGCAAGAAAAGTGGATTTTTCAAGGTTCCAAGTACAAAGAAGACCATCATGTCTCCTTTCCACCATTCAGTTTCTTCACCAGATTTATTGTCAACCAAGCAATAACTAGAAATGATCCAAGCTTCATATTCTCAACATGCAGCAACCAAGTTCCAGCAAATACAGAGAAGACAGGAACAAGGTATAGTAACAGACCGACAGTGTCAGTAAGAAAGACAGAAGTGTCAGCTACTAATGCAACTCCACAAGTGAACAGCCCTGCAAGGAAATCCATGGAACCAGACAGTCCATGTCCAATTCATAATAAACCACACCCACTGTCAAAGTGTCGTGGGTTCAGAAGCAAGCACATTGATGAACATAAAGCTTACCTGAAAGAGAATTTTATCTGCTTTAGATGTTGTGCATCCACCAGACACATTGCCAAAGACTGCAAAAATAACATAAGATGCAGAGAATGCAACAGTGACCAACATACTTCAGCTTTGCATCCAGGTCCAGCTCCCTGGGCAGTAGAGACTCCTTTACCTAAGGGAGAGCAAGGCGGGGAGCAAGAGGAAGCTACTCCACCCACTGTTGTATCCAAGTGTACAGAGGTATGCGGGAAAGGGACAAGGCCCAAATCATGTTCCAAGATTTGTTTAGTGACTGTATATCACTCTAACAAACCTGACTGTTCTGTAAAAATGTATGCTAGATGATCAAAGTAACCGTTCTTTAGCCAAATCAGAGTTTTTTGATGTGTTTAACATTAGTGGTGAAACATTTTCCTACACTCTAAGAACATGCTCAGGCATTACAGAGAAAACAGGATGTAGGGTGTCCAACTTCACTGTTCAGTCTATGGATGGGAAAACACATAAAACTCCCCACACTCATTGAATGTGACTTGATACCTGATGACAGGTCAGAAATTCTAACACCTGAGATTACACAGCATGTCCCTCATCTGAAATCCTTAACAGACAAGATCCCAGCACTTGACCCTAATGCGCAAATACTTCTCTTGTTAGGAAGAGACATTCTGAAGGTGCACAAAGTACATGAGCAGATTAATGGGCCTCATAATAGTCCTTATGCACAACATTTAGATTTAGGTTGGGTCATAGTTGGGGAAGTATGCTTAGGAGGAGCTCATAGACCAGCAGATGTGAACTCTTTCAAGACAAATGTGCTGCCTAGTGGGCGCACTTCTCTGTTCAGCCCATGCACTAGCTATATACAGGTAAAAGAGACTTTTAATGCTTGTAAACAACAGTCATACACCCCCTCATTGTGTTATTTAGGAACTGCAACTCACAATGTGGGCAGTTTAGATGATAATGTGTTTGTTACTACTCCAAACGATGACAAACCTGGTATGTCTATTCAAGATGGTATGTTCCTTGATGTAGTTGAAAAAGAGATGTTTATTGATGAAGCAAATTACTGGGTAGCACCCCTACCATTTCACTCACCTCGTCTTAGACTACCAAACAACTTAGAGCAAGCCCAGAAAAGACTACTTACTCTACAGCGTTCCTTTGTGAAAAAATCTGAAATGAAAGAACATTTTGTAAACTTTATGCAAAAGATCTTTGACCATGACCAAGCAGAACCTGTCCCACCATTGGAACCAGGTGAGGAGTGTTGGTACCTACCAATCTTTGGTGTCTATCACCCTCAGAAGCCAGGACAGATCAGAGTAGTTTTTGACTCAAGTGCTCAGTTTGAAGGCATCTCACTGAATGACACACTCCTCAGTGGGCCTGATTTAAATAATACACTACTAGGTGTCCTTTTACGTTTCCGCAAAGAGCAAGTTGCAATTACCACTGATGTACAACAAATGTTTTACTGTTTCATGGTTAGAGAAGATCACTGTAACTATTTGAGATTTCTTTGGTTTCGTGACAATGACCTTAACAAAGAAATTACAGAGTTCAGGATAAAGGTACATGTCTTTGGGAACAGCCCTTCCCCAGCCATAGCCATTTATGGTCTAAGACAAATAGCAAAGCAAGGAAAGAGTGAGTATGGCGAAGATGTAGAACAGTTTATCTTGAGGAATTTCTATGTAGATGATGGACTCGCATCTGTGCCTACTGAAGCTGAAGCAGTCAGTCTCCTGCAGAGAGCTAAGGACATGCTCGCAGGATCAAATCTCAAGCTACACAAAGTGGCATCCAACAGAAGTCCAGTAATGGAAGCATTTCTTGCAGATGACAGAGCTAAAGATCTAAAGGACCTTGTTTTAGGTGTCGATCCTCTACCCCTCCAAAGGAGCTTAGGAGTAAGTTGGAACCTACAGACCGACAGTTTCACTTTTCAAGTGTCCGAAGAGGTAAAACCTTTCACACAGAGAGGTATCCTGGCTACAGTAAACAGTCTTTATGACCCAATTGGGTTTGCATCTCCAATCACTATGCAAGGTAAATATTTAGTCAGAGAACTCTCAACAGACCAATGTGACTGGGATTCCCCACTCTCACCAGATAGAGAAGCTCAATGGAGAGCATGGACAGAAGACTTGATCCATCTTGAAGATCTCAGTATTCCCAGACCCTATGTGCCGGTGTCACTATCGTCCACAGTGAGAAAGGAGGTATGTGTTTTTTCTGATGCTTCTACTGTAGCGATAGCAGCTGTGGCATATCTCAGAGTCATAGACAGCAGTGGTCAATGTCATGTAGGCTTTATTATGGGCAAATCTAAACTAGCTCCAAGACCAGCCCATACAGTGCCACGTCTAGAATTATGTGCAGCTGTTTTGTCAGTTGAGCTAGCTGAACTTATTACTGAAGAAATGGACATTGAACTTTATGCAGTTAAATATTACACTGACAGCAAAATTGTGTTAGGTTATATACACAATACTTGTAGGAGATTTCATGTATATGTCTCAAACAGAATAATTCGTATTAGAAAATCTACTAATCCAGATCAGTGGCATTATATTAACACCAGTCAGAATCCAGCAGATCATGGTACTAGACCAATTCAGGCAGCTCACCTAAAACATACCAACTGGTTCTCAGGCCCAGATTTCTTACATCAGGCAGATACAGGTGATCAATCTGAAACTTAAGTATATGACCTCATTGAACCAGATTCTGACAGTGAGATCAGACCTGAAGTGACAGCTTTAATAAATAAAGTGTATGAACGCCAGCTAGACTCACATAGATTTCTTAGATTCTCAAAGTGGAAGTCTCTTGTGAGAGGTATAACAACACTAATTCACATTGCCAAGTCATTTTCAAAAGGAGTCATGTACAGGCTGGCATTGCTGCAAAGGGTTATGCCATTCATTTGATTTCTTGCAAGCTGAAACAGTGACTATCAAATGTATCCAAACATGGAAATATAGAAAATGAAAAGAGAAACAAAACGTTCAAGAAGGAGATCTTGTATTGTTGAAAGACTCTCAAGTAAAGCGCAATGGATGGACAATGAGTCTTATTGTAAAAGCCATTCCTAGTGGTGATGGTAGAGGTCAAAATCATTAAACAAGGGACTGCTAAAGTATATCTCAGACATGTGTCAGATTTGATTGTTCTTTTTCAAAGTAAAGAGTTATCTGGTTGAATTTAATAATAATTTATAGATCATGTAATAGTGGTATATGTTTATACCAGGCGGGGAGTGTTCTGTCTATTATATGCTTATTATGTTGATGACATCTGGTGGTTTCATGTTGCAATTACAGCTTGGTTCCTCTCAATAAGGAAACAGGAAATGTTAATAAAGTTTGTTAATAAAAAGTTTTACTTTCAGTTTCTTAATGTTGGGGGGGGGTTGTAATTTTTTTTTTTACAGGTAAAGGAGCTTATCACTTTTGGACAATGCCCCGCTAAAGACCCTTTTAAGTGCTATTTGTAATTTAGTGTAGGGTAGGGCTTTTTTTATTTTGGGGGAGCTTTTTTATTTTGTTAGGGGGATTAGATTAGGTGTAATTAGTTTAAAAATCTTGTAATTATTTTATTATTTTCTGTAATTTAGTGTTTTTTTTGTACTTTAGATAAAAAAAATAATTGTATTTAGTTTAGGGAATTAATTTAATTATAGAGTAGTGTTAGGTGTAATTGTAACTTAGGTTAGGTTTTATTTTACAGGTATATTTGTATTTATTTTAACTAGGAAGTTATTAAATAGTTAATAACTATTTAATAACTATTGTACCTAGTTAAAATAAATACAAAGTTGCCTGTAAAATAAAAATAAACCCTAAGCTAGATACAATGTAACTATTAGTTATATTGTAGCTAGCTTAGGGTTTATTTTACAGGTAAGTATTAAGTTTTAAATAGGAATAATTTAGTTAATGATAGTAATTTTATTTAGATTTATTTAAATTATATTTAAGTTAGGGGGTGTTAGGGTTAGGGTTAGACTTAGGTTTAGGGGTTAATAAATTTAATATAGTGTCTGCGACGTTGGGGGCGGCAGATTAGGGGTTAATAAATGTAGTTAGGTGGCGGCGGTGTAGGGGGGCAGATTAGGGGTTAATAAATATAATGTAGGTGGCGGCGGTGTAGGGGGCGGAAAATTAGGGGTTAATAAGTATAATGCAGGTGGCTTTGGGCTTCAGGAGCAGCGGTTTAGGGGTTAATAAGTTTATTTAGTTGCGGCGGGATAGGGGTTAATAACTTTTATTTAGGTGGCGGCGGTGTCAGGATGGCAGATTAGGGGTTAATAAGTATAAAGTAGGTGGCGGGGGTGTAGGGGGGGCAGATTAGGGGTGTTTAGACTCGGGGTGCATGTTAGGATGTTAGGTGTAAACATTCCCATAGAAATCAATGGGATATCGGGCAGCAGCGAACATAAGCTTTCGCTGCTTTCCGACTCCCATTGACTCCTATGGCATCCGCCGCCTCCAGGGCGGCGGATTGAAAACCAGGTACGCTGGGCTGGAATAGTGGTGAGCGTACCTGGTAGATTTTTGATAACTTCCAAAAGTAGTCAGATTGTGCCGAACTTGCGTTTGGAACATCTGTAGTGACGTAAGCATCGATCTTTGTTGGACTGAGTCCGGCGGATCGTATGTTACATCACTAAATTCTACTTTTGCCGGTTTGTAGGGTTTGATAACTAAGGCGAATCAGGATCGCCACAAATACGCTGTGGAATATCAGTGTATTTGGGTTGACGGCTTGATAAATAGATGCCATTGAGTGGTTGCCTGTGCGAAACCTATCACTAATGAGATTCAGCGGGCCCAGCGACCACAGGTTTTCCTCAATAAGATTGTGACTGCAGATATAGTGTCTGACTTGCAAATATGCGAAAAAATGTTTCTTATCTAAATTAAATTATTTTACTAACGAATCACATGTTCTTATAAGTTTTGTATGTGGATTGATCAGTTGTGATATGTGCTTAATACTTTTTGAGGACCATAATTTAAAAGCATGTGTGGTATAGCTGCTTTTAAAGTCCGGGTTACCCCGGATAGGGAAATATTTATATATTTTATAATTTATCTCCATATATTTACAAACTTTGTTCCAAGCTATCAGTACAAAACCTCTTCATCCTTTCTGCAGGAACCTAACAATAATCTCTAACAGTAGTGCCATTTGGTTAATCCTGCATGCTCTACTTGGACTAAACATTAAGAAATACTACAGCTTCCTCCTAAACAATGGAGACTCCTCTGCCAGTCAGAAAGAGCTGTAATCAATCGGTAAAGACTGCCTTAATAAATCACAGCAAAGGAATTAAGACTTAACAATAGAACCTTTGGATACTGAGAACTGTGTAGAAGACAACTCTCAAGACACCTTAACAAGTAAAACTGATAATTCTTCCAATGCAACCATCCTTAAACAAATAAAATCTCTTTTTCATGAGGAATTTAAAATGGCCCTCTCAGAAATTAAACAGGACATTCTGGAAATAGGAAACCGAACTGCACAAATAGAAACAAAAATGGATGACATCTCTTAGGAGATTCTAAATCTCCAAACGCAACACCAAGACCAACAATCACAGATCTAGCTGCTGGAAACAAAACTTGAAGTACAACGTGTAATAAATCTGCTACATGTCTATTACATCTAGAGCCGACATTAGACCCCCAAGTGTTACATTTAGCAATTCTCTTAGGCGTAAGATATGACCTATTCAATAATCTGGTATGTGATTCTTTCAGGGATATAGCGGAGGTACATTTCGTAACTCTAAAAAAGCTTTTCTGGAAAAACTCAAAATTAATTCCTGGGACATCAACACTCCAAATTTGGAAGAGCCTACTGATTTTTTATTTTGCATCCTTAGAAGACAGACATCTGTAAATAGCAGACATTGGCATCTATTTATCAAAGCATTGACTTTCTTGCATTCGCCTAATCTGCCGCCCCCTACACCTCAGCCACCTATATTATATTTATTAACCCATAATCTGCCCCCCTACACCGCTGGCACATACCTACATTTATTAACCCCTAATCTGCTGCCCCCAACGTCGCAGATGCTATATTAAATTTATTAACCACTAAACCTAAGTCTAACCCTAACCCTAACACCCCCTAACTTAAATATAATTTAAATATATCTAAATAAATATTACTACAATTAACTAAATTATTCCTATTTAAAACTAAATACTTACCTATAAAATAAACCCTAAGCTAGCTACAATATAACTAATAGTTACATTGTATCTAGCTTAGGGTTTATTTTTATTTTACAGGCAACTTTGTATTTATTTTAACTAGGTACAATAGTTATTAAATATTTATTAACTATTTAATAACTTCCTAGTTAAAATAAATACAAATATACCTGTAAAATAAAACCTAACCTAAGGTACAATTACACCTAACACTACACTATAATTAAATTAATTCCCTAAACTAAATACAATTAAAAACAATTAAAAAAATTATCTAAAGTACAAAAACAAACAAACACTAAATTACAGAAAATAATAAAATAATTACAAGATTTTTAAACTAATTACACCTAATCTAACCCCCCTAACAAAATAAAAAAGCCCCCCCCCAAAATAAAAAAGCCCTACCCTACACAAAATTACAAATAGCCCTTAAAAGGGTCTTTTGCGGGGCATTGCCCCAAAGCAATCAGCTCTTTTACCTGTAAAAAAAAATTACAACCCCCCCAACATTAAAACCCACCACCTACACAACCAACCCTACTCTAAAACCCACCCAATTCCCCCTTAAAATAACCTAACACTAACCCCTTGAAGATTACCCTCCTGTGAGACATCTTTACCCAACTGGGCAGAAGTTGTGACTGCAGATATAGTGTCTGACTTGCAAATATGCGGAAAAAATGTTTCTTATCTAAATTAAATTATTTACTAACGAATCAAATGTTCTTATAAGTTTTGTATGTGGATTGATCAGTTGTGATATGTACTTAATAGTTTTTGAGGACCATAATTTAAAAGCATGTATGGTATAGCCGCTTTCAAAGTCCGGGTTACCCCGGATAGGGAAATATTTATATATTTTATAATTTATCTCCATATATTTACAAACTTTGTTCCAAGCTATCAGTACAAAACCTCTTTCTGCAGGACCCTAACAATAATCTCTAACAGTAGTGCCATTTGGTTAATCCTGCATGCTCTACTTGGACTAAACATTAAGAAATACTACAGCTTCCTCCTAAACAATGGAGACTCCTCTGCCAGTCAGAAAGAGCTGTAATCAATCGGTAAAGACTGCCTTAATAAATCACAGCAAAAGAATTAAGACTTAACAATAGAACCTGTGGATACTGAGGACTGTGCAGAAGACAACTCTCAAGACACCTTAACAAGTAAAACTGATAATTCTTCCAATGCAACCCTCCTTAAGCAAATAAAATCTCTTTTTCATGAGGAATTTAAAATGGCCCTTTCAGAAATTAAACAGGACATTCTGGAAATAGGAAACCGAACTGCACAATTAGAAACAAAAATGGATGACATCTCTTAGGAGATTCC
Organism: Bombina bombina; assembly: GCF_027579735.1. Taxonomy (NCBI): domain Eukaryota; kingdom Metazoa; phylum Chordata; class Amphibia; order Anura; family Bombinatoridae; genus Bombina; species Bombina bombina. Next base: position 395,959,343 of record NC_069502.1, on the reverse strand, counting down.
AAATCTCCAAACGCAACACCAAGACCAACAATCACAGATCTAGCTGCTGGAAACACAACTTGAAGATCTTGAAAATAGATCTCATAGATCGAACATTCGTATCAGAAATCTCCCCGAATCATATACTAATCTCCAGCCAACCCTAACCTTTTCCATCAACTTCTGCCTAACACTGAGGAAGCCAACTTTTTAATGGATAGAACGCATAGATCCCTTGCCAAGCCTCCAATTTCTTCTAGTGCTAGAGATTTTACAGTAAAAATGAACTATATCCATATTAAGGACCAAATCCTCCAGGAATCCAGAAAATTGCAACAGATTTTCTTTGAGGGTTATACATTGCAGCTATTCACTGACCTTATTCCGGTCACTCTGAAAAAATGTAGGGCTCTTAAACCAATCACTACAGCATTGCAAGTGCAAATTAAGTATAGATGGGCATTCCCATTCAAACTTTCATTCCTTCTCAACAAAATGATCTATTCTTGCACTAATCTTTAAGAAGGCATTGAACTCCTGCAGAAGCTCCAGATCCCAATCTCTTTGTATGAGTAACCCAAACAATTTAGACACCCTAAAAATAATTTCTCCAGAGAATGGTTGGGGGTTGGTAAGGGTGGTCAAACCAAGAAACTGCAGAGTGGAAATTCGAGTCCAGGACATCAAAGTCCCCCCACCAACTCACCTAATGGATGAACATTAATATGGAACTTTTCTCAGTCAGTTTAGTCAGTATTAGTATGTTTTCCTAGTAGCAATCAGGAACAAGATGACAGTATCGATCAAAAGAAAAGAGAGAACTTTTCTAGATCTTTATACAATCGTAGTTAAAGATAGTCAAAAAGTTATTTATGTGTTAGTCGGTTAAAGTTCAGAATGAAGTAGTAGTACATCCCTAGGTGGATGTACATTCACTTTGGCTTATCATTATTGTTCTGATATGTTCTGTTTTGGCCGACATAGTTCAGACATAGTTTAAAATTGCTTCTTCTTTTATGATTAACTAAGGTACAGCCATTGGAGAATTGTCTCCCCTAAGTTCTATGTCCTTTTTATGTTTTTGTTTCTATGTGTATTTTTTTGTTTTTCATGTCCTGCATTCAATAGCAGCTGTAATCATCATTTTTTTTAACAAGGTTCTGTATATTGATAATAATATTTCCATATTTGTCAAATTTGTTTCTACTAGTTAATGCTCACCCATTTATAGGAGTGTGGTATCCAGATTTTTTGGGGAAAAAGTTGAAAGTCGGCTCTCTCCTGCGGGGTAAGTACCTCACACTAATACAACTAAGCAAACACACAGTTTATACACACATCTATTGCTCTAGAGAGTCCTAATATGGCCCTACATATAATTTATCATAATGTTAGAGGACTTCACTCTAACGTAAAAAGAAGGAAAACCCTTACAGAATATAAGTCACTGGGTGCAAACATCATACTACCACAGGAAACCCATTTCACTAGGGAACAAACCCCTAAATTTTGGGGTAAGGAGTTTTCACACCAATTTCATGCCACTGATAAAAAGAAACACTGTGGTGTCTCAATCCTAATTCATAGCTCCCTCAACTTCCAGGAGGAGGAGGAAGTGATCAAAGACCCATCAGGCAGATATCTCATACTCAGAGGCCAACTTGCTGGCATACCAATTATCATTGGAAATATCTATGCACCTAATGATAACCCAACCCCTTTCTTTGCAAAACTTAACTAATCGCTAACTCAATGGAAACTATATAGAAATTTAATAGAGGGGGACTTCAACTTAGTTATAGATAATAACATTGATAGATCTGACTCAGTTAGGGGACAAATAGGGAAAAGACAGACTAATATCTTAAGTAACATTTTGCTTGACCACAACCTACTAGACAGATGGAGAACACTACACAGACAAGCTCGAGACTACACCTTTTACTCCCATGCACATAAATCTTTCTCGAGGATCGACTACATATTGATTAGTCAGATTTTGAAACCACTTCTACAATCCTCACATATCCACACATGTACCTGGTCAGATCATTTGCTAGTAAAGACTACATTAACAGGACTAATAAACCCCAACAGACACAGATCGTGGACCTACGATCTTACCCTATTAAAAGATATCCTAATCTTAAAAAAGATCACAGAAGAATTAGACTCGTTCATGGCCATCAACATCAACTCCACAGATAACCCTCCACTAACAGTATGGGCAGCACATAATAAAGCCTATATTACATGGGTACTAATTAAATAAGCCATGATGGTTAGGAAAAATAAAGCCCAACTTATTACTAAACTGAAAGCAGATATTAAAGAATTAGAACTCCAACTCAACAGATCCCCTAAATCAATTCTACCTCTACAGGGAGTGCAGAATTATTAGGCAAGTTGTATTTTTGAGGATTAATTTTATTATTGAACAACAACCATGTTCTCAATGAACCCAAAAAACTCATTAATATCAAAGCTGAATATTTTTGGAAGTAGTTTTTAGTTTGTTTTTAGTTTTAGCTATTTTAGGGGGATATCTGTGTGTGCAGGTGACTATTACTGTGCATAATTATTAGGCAACTTAACAAAAAACAAATATATACCCATTTCAATGATTTATTTTTACCAGTGAAACCAATATAACATCTCAACATTCACAAATATACATTTCTGACATTCAAAAACAAAACAAAAACAAATCAGTGACCAATATAGCCACCTTTCTTTGCAAGGACACTCAAAAGCCTGCCATCCATGGATTCTGTCAGTGTTTTGATCTGTTCACCATCAACATTGCGTGCAGCAGCAACCACAGCCTCCCAGACACTGTTCAGAGAGGTGTACTGTTTTCCCTCCTTGTAAATCTCACATTTGATGATGGACCACAGGTTCTCAATGTAGTTCAGATCAGGTGAACAAGGAGGCCATGTCATTAGATTTTCTTCTTTTATACCCTTTCTTGCCAGCCACGCTGTGGAGTACTTAGACGCGTGTGATGGAGCATTGTCCTGCATGAAAATCATGTTTTTCTTGAAGGATGCAGACTTCTTCCTGTACCACTGCTTGAAGAAGGTGTCTTCCAGAAACTGGCAGTAGGACTGGGAGTTGAGCTTGACTCCATCCTCAACCCAAAAAGGCCCCACAAGCTCATCTTTGATGATACCAGCCCAAACCAGCACTCCACCTCCACCTTGCTGGCGTCTGAGTCGGACTGGAGCTCTCTGCCCTTTACCAATCCAGCCACGGGCCCATCCATCTGGCCCATCAAGACTCACTCTCATTTCATCAGTCCATAAAACCTTAGAAAAATCAGTCTTGAGATATTTCTTGGCCCAGTCTTGACGTTTCAGCTTGTGTGTCTTGTTCAATGGTGGTCGTCTTTCAGCCTTTCTTACCTTGGCCATGTCTATGAGTATTGCACACCTTGTGCTTTTGGGCACTCCAGTGATGTTGCAGCTCTGAAATATGGCCAAACTGGTGGCAAGTGGCATCTTGGCAGCTGCACGCTTGCCTTTTCTCAGTTCATGGGCAGTTATTTTGCGCCTTGGTTTTTCCACACGCTTCTTGCAACCCTGTTGACAATTTTGAATGAAACGCTTGATTGTTCGATGATCACGCTTCAGAAGCTTTGCAATTTTAAGAGTGCTGCATCCCTCTGCAATATATCTCACTATTTTTTACTTTTCTGAGCCTGTCAAGTCCTTCTTTTGACCCATTTTGCCAAAGGAAAGGAAGTTGCCTAATAATTATGCACACTTGATATAGGGTGTTGATGTCATTAGACCACACCCCTTCTCATTACAGAGATGGACATCACCTAATATGCTTAATTGGTAGTAGGCTTTCGAGCCTATACAGCTTGGAGTAAGACAACATGCATAAAGAGGATGATGTGGTCAAAATACTAATTTGCCTAATAATTCTGCACTCCCTGTAGATCTGATTAATAAGCGTAATAACCTGGATAAAATATTAACAGAAAACGCTAGACGTTTCATTCACCTAGTTGATTCGCAATACTTTGTATTCGTGAATACACCTGACAAACTACTTGCCAAAAGATTAAGAGACATAACTAGAACCTCGGCAGTCCCATAAATTCAAACACAAAAAGGTGAACTCACCAATGATCCCATATAAATAGCTGAAACTTTCGCTAAGTATTATCAGAAAATTTATAATATCCCCCAAGTTACCAAAGATGACTCATTACAGACTAAGATTCACACTTTTCTAGTGGAATGCCCAACACCTACACTAACCCATAAAGAACTAGATTTGCTGAATGGAGATGTCTCTCCATCGGATGTATTAGGAGTCATTAAAAACCTGAAAACCTCCAAAGCTTCAGGCCCTGATGGGTTCTCGAGTAGTTATTATAAAACATTCTTACCCATTCTTCTTCCCCACCTAGTCTCCTTTTGCAACTCAACCCTTAAAGGCCACCCTATGCCTCCTGACTTATTAACGGCTAGAATCACAGAAGTCCCAAAACTAGGGAAACATAAATCACAATGCGAAAACTTTCACCCAATTTCACTAATAAACCAGGATGTCAAAATCCTTACAAAAATCCTAGCAAATAGAATTAATAACCCTGTTGCCCCATCTTATCAATTTGGACCAAGTGGGTTTCATATTGAGAAGAGAAGACCCAGGTAATGTCCGTAAACTTGTTGATCTGATAGACATGTCAACACAAAATGGAGTGCCTTCTCTGCTTCTAGCTATGGATGCAGAGAAGGCATTTGACAGGATAAATTGGACCTACCTTATACAAACACTAAAACACTTTTGAATCAAAGACGATTTTTTAAAGGCAGTTCAAGCCATCTATTCTACCCCCATGGCATTTGTCAAAATTGCAGGATACAAATCTAATAAAATAAATATACAAAAATTGAACCAGGCAGGCTTGTCCCCTCTCCCTATTTCTTTTTGCCCTGTGTATTGAACCACTAGCGACCCAAATCAACAGGAACCCTGACATCTCTGGAATTGCATTTGGAGATATTTCCCATAAATTATCCCTATTTGCCAATGACCTTATTCTTACAATCATAAAACCATTACTGTCAGGTTAGGTAATGTCCAGAAGAAGACCCAAATGCTAGGGCGAACTTAAACAACACCCTTGCACTCTGAGTTTAATCCAGGATGTGATCCCACGACAACTTCTATAAAACAAGGTACTCACAATATGGAGCAGTGTTGGTCTGAGTCCTCTGGAAAGAGTAATGAAATTCTTGATATCAGCTGGATAGACTTCAGAATAGGGAACTGTAATCAGGCAGTTCAGGAATAGTCCTCCACGGTACCAGGGTTGCAGGGTAAGACAACTTATTCTCAGACAGAAGGAGGGTTAAACAATAAACAGTTAATAATGCAGGAGTAGGTAACTTGAAATCAGGCAATTTGAGGGTTAAGTCAGTAATGCAGAGTTTGGCAACAGGTTATCCAGGCTAAGGTTCAGGAACAAAGTGTATGCTGACAAAGAAACTGAGTACTCACAGAAGCCACAAAGTTTAGCAAACAAATGGGCACCGAAGGAACAGGAAGCCCGGAATAAGAAGCCTAGTCCTGACGTCAGCTGGAGGGGACGGCTCAGCTGAGCGAGACGTTGCCAGGCAACCAAGCACGCAAGGAGAACCGCCGGAACTTCCCGGCGGCTGAGCATGACAATTACTCTCCTTGTCAATCCTCTATAATCTCATCCAGTCATTCTCAGACATTTCAGGATATAAAATTATCCAAGGTAAATGTGAGGGTATAGGAATTTTGATTCCTGCACATACTAAAAAACTTATTGAACTTATTTTAGATTTTTCTTGGGCAAAAAAAGCATCAAATACCTGTAAGTCAATATATCCAGCAATTTATGGGACTTATATAATTTAAACTTCAGAGTAATGGTTAATAGCGCTGCGGAATCTGTTGGCACTCTACAAATAACTGATAATAATAATAATAATAATAATAATAATAACTACAGACCCCTTTTTACTAATATTAGGAGACTAATGGAAAAATGGCACCATTTAAAATTGTCATTGTGTGGATGTATAGCGGCCCTTAAAATGACCATCTTACCAAAGTCTATTTATTTAGGGCCTTACCCATTACTATCTCAGATTTAAAAAGTATCCAAACGGATCTCATAAACTTTATCTGGGCTAAAGGTAAACATCAAATTAATTACAAAGTTATGACTAGACATAGATCTCATGGAGGAATGGGAGTGCCAGACTTGGTCTCTTACTATTATTCAGCTAGACTAGGTAAAGCAACATTATGGCACAATGGAAAGGAGGACTCCCTCTGGGTCACTTTAGAATCCAAAATGCTGTCCCTTCACTATATAAAACATTTACTTTGGGTAGATTAGAGCGGTCGCCCCTCTTCCTGGAAGACATATCTAACAATAGCCCACACAATTCATATTTGGAATTACTTACAAAACAAACTCTCTAAGTGGTTCAGGTCGCAAAACCAGCTTTGTTATCCGCTTTGGTATCTCCAGAGAACCAATTTCTGCTGGATAAATGGGCAAACTGGGGATTCTATAGAATTTCCGACGTACTTAAACTCAACGCCTTCCTTCCATTTACACAATACTTAGAGTTAGACCCTACAGATAACAAGTGTTGGTTCCATTATCTTCAACTAAAATCAATCATACTATCAGGGTACCTTTGAAGTAACATTGAATAAACTACACATGTATCACGATTTAATATTTCATGTCAGCTTATATCTCCCCTGACATGAGTTGAGTGGGCCATAGCCACAACAGACCAATCCCCCTTTTCCTGATTACAGAACATCAGAGAACAAAAGGAACAAACATTTGTGTAAATAAAAAGATAGGTCTTTTCAAAAGAATTTAATCACATGGCACCTTCAGATCTAAACGCCCATATATAGAGTTTCCTGCATACAAGCTCCATACCTAGATAATGACCCCTGCAAGGTCAGGGACAGTCTGAAATGAGACAGGCAGTCTAAAACTGACCTTTGAAGCCCAGGATGAAGCAATTAACACGTGTAGGGTATACAGGGGAGGATTGTACATATTGATTGCTGATACTGGAAATTATAAGTGTATTTAATGACCACCACTTTAAAACATATATATTAAGCTGTAGCAGTAACTGATAATGAAACTGTTTTTCTATTGTTTGTCACCCTCCTGTGGTTTATGTGAGAATTGCAACCAAAGGGTATTGTAGTGTCAGGGAATCTGAAATCCCCATATGCATTCTCAAAGAAGCAATGAAATGTTCAGCTTCGAGGGCCAATGAGAGGCAAATACTGATTAGGGCGTATCCCAGTTTACACCAATGATTATAGAGAAGAGGTAGGCTTTAATCACTTGATAAAATTCTCATGCAAAAGGAAAAAAAGGACATGCTGCTGAATTTTGATTGAGTGACTTTACTTGCTGCTGTGGACACAGTCTCTAAAATGCAAAATTGGGCCTAACCTTTTTATTTCCAGAATTGCAATACCTCTCATATGACAGTAAATGGATTTATCTGAAAAAGCTGAAACTTTCAAATTGGTTTATTTGTGACGTATTAATGGTTATTTTATCTTTTAATAGATTTTAGCAAATAAATTCTTTACAGCATAGTTAAACTACAGCTGTGAGTTATAAGGTAATTTATTCTTATATTTAATATTATTTAGACCAAGGGTAGTAAGTATACTGGTGTTAAATATTAATATTTAGAAATAATTTTTGTATTTTAATGTCATAAGTTAATTGCAGCTATTGCAATATATTTTAGAATTTGATTTATTGTGGCTAAATAAGAGGTTGTTTCAGGCCAGATTAATTGGCATATAAATAGATTGTTGCATTAACAATATACAATTTGTGGTGGTTTAATTGAAGTGCCATATATTGACCAGACCTAGCACAGATGCAGGGATCCAAAATATTCACTGCCATTGATTGTGCACAGGGATACTGAACCATAAAGGTACAGGAGGAGGACCAGTATAAGCTCACATTCTCCTGCCAAAGGTCTATTATGCATTCCAAAGGCTCCCGTTCGGATACATTAATTCAGGACATGAATTTGCTGTATTCATGCATAAGGCTATGTCTGATGCACTGTAAAGGGGGACGTTATCCTATGTTGATGATGTTTTGATCAAAAGCACAGCTTTTGAAAAACACAACACAGAACTTAAACATGTCCTCAGCCAACTTAAAAGGGCAGGTGTCAAATTATCCCTACAAAAAGCCTAATGGTGCCGCACTCGTGTAAACTTCTTGGGACATGAAGTTACTTCTGAAGGGTTAAATATTAAGAAGAAAAGGTGGAAGCTATAATAAATTCTAAGAACCCAACTAACTTAAAGGAATTGAGATCATTCCTGGGTATGATAAATTATTCTCGCAAATTTATTCATAATTATGCAGAATTAGCTACACCACTGCTACTTCTTCTAAAGAAGGATGTGAAATGGCACTCGAGTGAGGCTCAAGAGACAGCCATAAGAGAGCTGAAGAGAAAATTCACTCAAGCACCTTGCTTAGCGTACCCTGAAGGGGGCAAACCTTTCTACTTAGAGACAGGTTACACAAATATAAGCATGAGTGCTGTTTTATACCAAAAGCATGATAATTTAAGCAAAGTCATTGCTTATGCAAGCCAAACTTTATCCCCGTATAAAAAATGTTAGTGATTGCAAAAAAAGCCCTCTTATCTACTGTATGGGCTCTACAAAATTTCTGCAGCTATATACAGGGTGAGAAAATTATTGTAGAAACGGCCCACCAGCCTTTGATATATTTGCAAAGTGAGAAAATAAGAGATGGGAACCTGTCCAACAGCCGCATAACAGCTTGGACTCTTTCCATACAAGGCTGGCCTTTAGAAATTCGCTATAAGCAAAACAAAAAGAATCCAGTCGCACAGGGGCTTGCTGAGCTCCATGACTGTACTACTACGGCTCATGGGGAAGAGTTATAAGAAGATGATTTTCTGGAGGAACAATTGCTTTCCCCATATAAAATATACAATGAGGACCATTGTCAAACACTACCTTGGGTATATGTTGATGGTTGTTCTTACCATGCCACTATTGATAATGAGCGCAGATTAGTCACTGGCATTAGTATAACTTGGGCAAATGGATTCCCAAATATTTCTGTAGGTTTCAACATTGGACCAAGATCCAGTCAAGTTGCAGAACTCAAAACCATTGAGATGGCTATTGAACAAGGTATTCATGAATTTGTGATCATTACTGACTCAAATTATGTGTGACAGTTTTGTTGAATACCTGCCAAATTGGAAAAGAAATGGCATGCAGAAAACTAACAACAAACCAGTCAAACAGGGCAATTTGTTCTGCAGGATTGGTGAATTAGTGGTGTCCAATGGTCTAACCATACACTGGAAAAAGTCCAAGGGTCATTCCAGAATTCAAGGTCCTGATAAGGAAGGCAATGATCTTGCAGATTCATTAGCCAAACAAGGAGCCATACCTGGAGAGCTCTTTAATATTGAACATTTAATTGGTGCAATTCAGTTAGAAGCCATTACCAGAAACCAGGCTAAACAACAAAGTGAGCCTAACCTGGTACAATTGAGTCAGGGTTCCCCTAGTGAGGACCTGATCACTAGTCAAAAGGAAGACCCCATTATAGGTATCTTCTATAAACACATAGAAGATCCCGAAAACAACCCCATCTCAAAAGAGGACAATATTGGTAAAAGGAAGCTCTTAGAATCTTAATGAAGTCCAAATCACAATTCAAATTACAGGATGGTTTGTTAATTAGAACCTCCAAAACCGGCATCCAACAATGAGTGGTACCTACAAAGTTCAGAGGTCTCATGCTTCAACATGCCCATGATGCTCCCAGATCTGGCCATCATGGCGCCAAATTAACATTTGACATATTGCATGACTACGCCTTTTGGACGCATATGTTGAAGGATGTTCAAACCTACTGTCAAGGTTGTTTAATCTGTCCACAGTTCCAACCCACTACGCCAACGCATAGAGCACCATTGCAGAAAATGGTGATGATAATGCCATGGTCAGATACCCAAATTGATTTTATTGGTCCAGTAACTAGGTCCTCAAGAGGTAACAGATACATGTTGAAAGTAACATGTCTGTTAACTAAATGGGTAGAGTGCAGTGCTGAAACATGCACAGCATTGCTCATCAACCATGTATTTTCCAGATTTGGTTTACCCCAGCGAATCGAATCCGATCAGAGAACCCACTTTACTAGTGACGTGATGACCAAGATGTGGAAAATACTAGGGGTCAAAACAAAGCTCCATATTGCCTATAGACCTGCCTTTAGTTTTGGTGTAGAGCATTACAACTAGTTCATTGTGAACATCCTCCAAAAGTTTGTGATTGAAACCGGTAAGGACTGGGATGTAAAATTACCTCTGGTACTAATGGCATTAAGAGCAACACCAATCAGTGCTTCTAAGATGTCACCTTTTGAGTTGATGACTGGTAGAAGAATGGTTCTACCTCAACATTTACTGTACCCTACATCAGACCAGAACTTAATACACATCACTATATGAAGAACTTAAGGAAGCACCTGCAATATGCTTTTGCATTTGCTCAAAGGAACATAGAGAAGACTGCAACTGCCGCTAAAACCTATTATGATCTTAAAACATCAAAAAAGGAAAATGAAATTAATGATAAAGTCTATCTTTATAACTTTGATAGAGATCAGGTTAAGGAGAAGAAATTTCTTCCATCATGGAAAGGTCCTTTTGTCATTACTGACAAAATATATCCAGTTGCCTATAAAATTAGGATACCTAAAAATGATACCTTTATGGATAAATTGGTCCATATTAACCAATTGCGAGCATGCCATCCTAGATCCGAGCTACAAGTCATAGAGAGAGAATGAAGTGTCATATCCCCAAATGCACTAAGAAGTAATATAGTTTAAAGACGCATAGTTAATGAGCATAAATATGAGGATTGAAAAATAACGGACTCCCTTCATAATAAGACTGTCTCTGATACATATCGTCAGTACACTCACCAAGTGCCACTTACTTTAAGCTGATTCACATACATGTGTTCTACATATATTAAAATTGGAAGGGGGAATTATGTCAGGGTACCTGTGAAGTAACATTGAATAAACTACACATGTATCACGATTTAATATTTCATGTCAGCTAATATCTCCCCTGACATGAGCTGAGTGGGCCATAGCCACAACAGACCAACCCCTCCTTTTCCTGATTACAGAACATCAGAGAACAAAAGGAACAAACATTTGTGTAGATAAAAAGTTAGGTCTTTTCAAAGGAATTTAATCACATGGCACCTTCAGATCTAAACGCCCATATTATAGAGTTTCCTGCATACAAGCTCCATACCTAGATAACGACCCCCTGCAATGTCAGGGTCAGTCTGAAATGAGACAGGCAGTCTAAAACTGACCTTTGAAGCTCAAGATGAAGCAATTAACACTTGTATGGTATACAGGGGAGGATTTCTTTGAAGGCCTAATAAACATTATTCTGGCTAGCAGAAACATATGTTAAAGTACACTTAAAAACACATGTTTACATTGTAACTTTGAAATTCATTTTAAAGTACAAATAGTCTGCAATATGCAGAAATATTTAATATACCAGGGCTTTGCAAAAGAATACCAACATATGAGATTGCCTTTGGTAATATATTATACTGTCTAAGTATCTGTGGTTAATTTGGAATGTTTTGACTTATTTCAAAATAAATAACATTCTCTTTGTTCCCAGGAATCTAATAAACCTTACAGGGAAGAACATGGTGTGAACATGAGATTTCTAAATTTCTAAATAAGTACAGATACTATAAGTTATCATATAAATGCATTCTAGATTTTTGAGCCCATGTCTTAAACACTGTTGAGACATGTACTAATCAGTAACTATAATGCTCATCTATATGATATAAGATGGTGACTGGGAAATTAAATATTTACCAGTATATCAAATGAACTGATATACAAAATAAGTCAGATATACATATATCCATTATTGTTTTAAACGACTAGTCCCTCATAAAAATGTTTTAAAATATTATAAGTAGTATATCAGGTAGACTTTAATCACTTGATAAAAGTCTCCTGCAAAAGGGAAAAAGGACATGCTGCTGAATTTTTACTGAGTGACTTAACTTCCTGCCGTGGGTACAGTCTCTAAAAAGCATAATTGGGCCTAACCTTTTTATTTCCAGAATTGCAATACCTCTCATATGAAGGTGAACAGATTTATCTGAAAAAGCTGAAACTTTCAAATTGGTTTATTTTGTGAAGTATTAATGGGTATTTTATCTTTTAATAGATTTTAGCAAATAAATTCTTTACAGCATAGTTAAACTACAGCTGTGAGTTATAAGTTAATTTATTCTTATATTTAATATTAATAAGACCAAGGGTAGTAAATATACTGGTGTTAAATATTAATATTTAGAAATAATTTTTGTATTTTAATTTCATAAGTTAATTGCAGCTATTGCGATATATTTTAGAATTTGTTTTATTGTGGCTAAATAAGAGGTTGTTTCAGGCCAGATTAATTGGCATATAAGTAGCCTGTTGCATTAACAATATACAATTTCTGGTGGTTTAATTGAAGTTATATTGAACCATTTGTGGGCAAAATAGTTCAATTATATTTTTCTGAAAGTTCTCTTAGATTTATTGAGATTTAGTAAGATTTCTGTGAAGTATCTTGTTATATTGTTAAATAAGCACGGTTAAGTTAGCAGTCCATGTTTTGGTATTGGAGTAAATATTGCTGGCTAATTATAGACTGTTCTGGTATTCTCATTTGTGAGATTTTAATAAGCGATTCATTGCAAGTAAGGTTCATTTTTAGAGATATATTGTATGGGCTGTTATATATAGAAAATTGTAACAGAATAGGCGTATATAATTGATTCACAATCTAGTTTTTACATAAATATAATTCAATGTATCTATAAAGATAACTGATCAGAACAAAGGATTAAATATTGATTTTTAATAATAATATTGTTGTCCAATTTAGATATCTCAGTAGTGATATTTTGGAGTACACTGCAGAGATTTGATATCTTACTGAAGTGTATTGACAAAGTTCTGCTATATTAATTGTAGATATCGTTGACAATAATTTTATACTGCTATTAATTAATAATATTCCTAATTACAATACGTAACACGTTGGAGGACACTCCTGAGACGTATCAACATAATTGGAGGTTACTGCTGAGATAATAATAAATAATATTGTAACCTAGTATATACTGCAGAATCATGCTTAGACAGGATATGTTTAGCTAAACAAAGAATTAATGGAATTATTGGTCTAATATACCCACTTATTAATAGTTCCCCCACTCTTTCAAAGTCAGGTTTCATGACCAAATGTGAACTTGACTTAAACACAAAATTCACCCATCTACAATTGACAGAAATACTGAATCAAGGTACCTCATTTAGTTATAGTTCACAATTAAATGAAAACCACTTAAAAAAATGCATTTAGGTGGTATCAGACGCCTCTTACATTTACTCCCCAGGGTATTCCAGAAAGATTGAATTGCTATAGAGGTTACCAAGTCAAAGGAAGATATTTTCACATGTGGTGGACTTGCAAACACGTAACACACATTTGGAATAAGACCTTTGAATTATTATTTAAAATTCTTGAAGTAGAGATTTAATTTTCCCCAGAAACCGCATTACTACATCACACCATCAGAACCCTACCTAAACACACGAATAAGCTCATCTTTAATATATGCACTGCTTCCAGACTTTGCATTCTGGAAGACCAATTTCTAGATTTCAAAATAATGGAACACAAGATAAAACATGTTTACTAAATGTCTAACATGGCAGCAGACTTACTAGACTCCAAATACCAGTTATTTATGATATGGGAGCCTTGGATAACATATTCTGAGGCAAAGATCATGCCTCCCTTACATACTTAACTCTCTTTATTACTTTGTGTGCTTAAGGCAACAGGAGAGAGACGACCGTCAGAATTTCTTGCCGTGGTAACCTTGTATATTATACATGTTTAGTTTAATGTATATGATAATCAATAATTGACAGATTGTTTGATTAAGTAAACCTTGTCATTTTCCTTTTGTTTTTTATTTTTTTGTAATATTACTTTTTGTATGTCATTTTCTTTTGTCAAAAAATTGAAATAACAATAAAAAACTATTGAATCTAAAATCTCCCCCAGTAATCAATTGAGTATTTATCAAACTAATTAGTTAAGTAAATAGCTTATCCCCAAAAAACTGCTGACATTCATTTGGCGCATATATATTACATAACGTAAAAAAGGACCCATTGGCCTCTATTTCTAAAATGAAAAATCTCCCATCTGGATCTTTGTCTTGTGATATTATGTGGAAGTCTAGATTTTTATTGAAAATACATGCCACTCATCTCTTCTGATTTATCGCGGCTACAGAAACTACCTCTCCAATCCAACCTATCCTGTTTGTCTGCCTCCTGGCAGCTCAAATGTGTCTCTTGTAAGAAGTCAATGTCAGGCTTTGATTTTTTGAAATTATATATTATCTTTTTCCTCTTAATTGGGGAGGAAATTCCCCTGACGTTCCGGGAAAGAAAATTAATCACTTTATTCATTTAGTGGTGATTTCTGTAGCCAGGAGGATAAATTGGATAAAAGGGGGGGGGGGGGGGAAGAAAAAGGGAAAGATACAAGGAGCCTTGTCCTGTCAATCATATAACTGAGCCTATACATGATTCTACTGTACTTTAGTATTTTCATAAAACTGCTTAACATCAGCTATTTTATCAAGTAATATCGTCTTAGACTCGTGGACATTTTTTTATTTTAACCAGATATATCATGGTGGCTTGAAAGCCCGCGTTGACCAATTGAGAACACAATGGAGCAAATTATCTCCTTCTGTTTAGGGTCTCCACAGAGAAGTCCAGAAACAGGAGGATTCAGTCTTTATTAAATTCAAAAGGGCCTTTCTTTCTGTAATAAGATAAAATCATTTATTTATCTTGAAAATATAGAAATTTTACTAGGATTGGTCTTTTTTTGTATTTCTGTGTTACTTCTGTTAATGTTTGCTCCTAGTCTATGTACCCTCTCTGTCAATAGTGGGGCAGCTTCTAATGGTATATCAAGGGCCTAGGGTAATGTAAAAGTGACACATATTATCAGATCTGAATATTCAGCAATTTCTGGTAGTCCTACTATTTTAAGATTGTTTCTGCGAGACCTGTCTTCTAGTTCATCCATGCGTGCTTGAAGTGTCTGTATGTTTTTTGTTTGAGTATTAATGGATGTCTGTTGTGAATGTTGCAATTCATCTATATCAGAGATTCTGTTTTCTATCTCGGCTAATCTATTTGAGAATTGCTTAAGTTCACTTGTTAACATACTAAGTTCTCTTTTTACTCCCTCAAATTGAGGTAGGAAAATATCAGAAATTTGTTTAATGAGGTTGTTTGTATCGATGTATGTATTGGAGCCTATCACTGAATTACCTATGCTGGTCCGGACTTTTCTATCTTTCTGATTAGGGGGCATCATGGGGGAATCGACTTTGCTAATCCCTATATAGTTATCCATAAAAAAACATGAGTCCAAAAAATTATGTGAGGAGAGGAATCGTGCATAGAAGAGAAAAAAAAGAAGTAAAAAACGCTTGTGCTAAAAAAGTGCAATCATCTAAGATGTCCACAAAAGGACACCAAAGGGTAGATGTGTATTGAATATCTGAATCTCAAAGAAACATATAACAGTGTACGTGAACCTTTGTTCTAGATAGTGATAGTGAATGTAACAGTTAAGTCAAGGTTAGCATATGCATGCTAATATGAATACCCGAATAGGGGGGAACAACCAATGGCAGATATTGACAGTTTCACAAAAATGCATATAAAATAAAAGGATCTTTTCCAGATAAGCCCCGCCACTAATGCAAAAAGTGTACGCGCAAAAAGTTAAGCCCTGCCACTATTTCTGATGTCTAGACCGCGCGCCATAAAAACAGCTCCTTATCGGGACAGTGTAGTCAAAAACAACAGTGTCCTTTTTAAATAAAGCATTGCACACAGTAACCATGGATTTCACATTTTGCAGCTAAAGCTCCGCTCATGAATATGTAGGTAATACACACTAATAAGAGCTAGGGGTTTTCCCTAACTAGCTGCTAAGTATATTACAAGCTGACATGCCGTGTTCTGTACTGTACAATGTGCACATTTTAGAAACTGCAGTTTTAACTAGCTCAGCCCTCATACATACAACAGAGCTAAACAGGCTCAGACACTGCTTTATGAAAGGATCAGCCAGAGCCAGTATCGGGTTTCACAGTGCAGCGTGTGAGAAGAGTTACATTTTTAGCTCCGTGTCTTTATGAGCTAATTTATTACCGTGCCCGTGGTAACCAACAGTGCAGGGGGAAGTGTTCCCGGAGAACAGAGGCCCGCAGGGCTGTGTGCTAAAAAGCTATGGTTTAGCTCTGCTTTAAAATTGTATGTAGCATTATACTCAGGTGGCGGGGCTTAACTTTTTGGCGGGGCTTATCTGGAAAAGATCCAAATAAAATATGGTGCATATCTAATAATGCAATAAACTATCTTAAATGAATGAGATAGCAGGCTGGCTTGCACTTTCCACAAAATTTATAATCTTGGCATGGGACTATAGATGGATATTGTTTTTTATGTAACATTTGCTGAAAAATTAGGCTTTTCTTTAGGTGAAACTTATAAACTTGGATATCTAATAAAATATTTTAACATCCGCCACTTATTATTTCTATACGAAACAATTCCACAGGAAGGGAAAGTTTTTAAAAATATACGGCCAGATTACGAGTTCCTTTTTTTCTTACCGCTCACTTAAGCCAACGCTGGTATTACAAGTTTTCTGCAAGCTGGCGTTAGCCTCAGAAAAGTGAACGTTGAGCAAAATTTAGCTCCACATCTCACCTCAATACCAGCGCTGTTTACGGTAGCGGTAAACTGGCTAAATGTGCTCGTGCACGATTTCCCCATAGGAAACAATGGGGCTGAGCTGGCTGAAAAAAACCTAACACCTGCAAAAAAGCAGCGTTCAGCTCCTAACGCAGCCCCTAACGCAGCCCCATTGTTTCCTATGGGATAATGAAATTTATGTCTGCACCTAACACCATAACATGAACCCCCAAGTCTAAACACCCCTAATCTTAACCCCTAATCTGCCGCACCCGCTATCGCTGACACCTACATTATATTATTAACCCCTAATCTGCCGCTCCGGACACCGCCGCCACTTACATTATACTTATGAACCCCTAATCTTCTGCTCCCAACATCACCAACACCTACATTATAGTTATTAACCCCTAATCTACCCCCCCAACTATATTAAATTTATTAACCCCTAATCTGTCGCCGCCAACGTCGCCGCCACTATAATAAAGTTATTAACCCCTAAACCTAAGTCTAACACTAACCGTAACATAATTAAATAAATTAATCCTATTTAAAACTAAATACTTACCTATAAAATAAACCCTAAGCTAGCTACAATATAACTAATAGTTACATTGTAGCTAGTTTAGGATTTATATTTATTTTACAGGCAACTTTGTATTTATTTTAACTAGGTACAATAGTTATTAACTATTTAATAACTACCTAGCTAAAATAAGTACAACATTACCTGTAAAATAAACCCTAACCTAAGTTACAATTACACCTAACACTACACTATCATTAAACTAATTACCTAAAATACCTGCAATTAATTACAATTAAATTAAATAAAATAAATTACGAGAAAAAAAACACTAAATTACAGAAATTTTTTTTTTACAAGAACTTTAAGCTAATTACACCTAATCTAATCCCCCTAACAAAATAAAAAAGCCCCCCAAAATAATAAAATTCCCTACCCTATACTAAATTACAAATAGCCCTTAAAAGGGCCTTTTGCGGGGCATTGCCCCAAACTAATCAGCTCTTTCACCTGTAAAAAAAAATACAATACCCCCCCAACATTAAAACCCACCACCCACACACCCAACCCTACTCTAAAACCCACCCAATCCCTCCTTAAAAAAACCTAACACTACCCCCTTGAAGATCACTCTACCTTGAGCCGTCTTCACCCAGCCGGGAACAAGTGGTCCTCCAGAGGGTCCGAAATCTTCATCCTATCCAGCCAGAAGAGGACATCCAGACAGGCAGAAGGCTTTATCCAGGCGGCATCTTCTATCTTCATCCTTTCAGAGCGGAGCGGGTCCATCTTCAAGACATCCGACGCGGAGCATCCTCTTCATCCGACGGCCGACGACTGAATGACTGGTCCTTTAAATGACGTCATCCAAGATGGCGTCCCTTGAATTCCGATTGGCTGATAGAATCCTATCAGCCAAACGGAATTAAGGTAGGAAAAATCCTATTGGCTGATGCAATCAGCCAATAGGATTGAAGTTCAATCTGATTGGCTGATCCAATCAGCCAATAGGATTGAGATTGCATTCTATTGTCTGTTCCAATCAGCCAATAGAATGCAAAGTCAATCCTATTGGCTGATTGCATAAGCCAATAGGATTTTTCCTACCTTAATTCCGATTGGCTGATAGGATTCTATCAGCCAATTGGAATTCAAGGGACACCATCTTGGATGACATCACTTAAAGGACCAGTCATTCAGTCATCGGCCGTCGGATGAAGAGGATGCTCCGCGTCGGATATCTTGAAGATGGACCCGCTCCACTCCGGAAGGATGAAGATAGAAGATGCCGCCTGGATGAAGACTTCTGCCCCTCTGGAGGTCCACTTGTGCCCGGCTGGGTGAAGACGTCTCAAGGTAGGGTGATCTTCAGGGGGTTAGTGTTAGGTTTTTTAAGGGGGGATTGGGTGAGTTTTAGAGTAGGGTTGGGTATGTGGGTGGTGGGTTTTAATGTTGGGGGGTATTGTATTTTTTTTTTTACAGGTGAAAGAGCTGATTAGTTTGGGGCAATGCCCCGCAAAAGGCCCTTTTAAGGGCTATTTGTAATTTAGTATACGGTAGGGAATTTTATTATTTTGGGGGGGCTTTTTTATTTTATTAGGGGGGATTAGATTAGGTGTAATTAGTTTAAAATTCTTGTAATTCTTTTATTATTTTCTGTAATTTAGTGGGGTTTTTTTTCATAATTTAGTTTATTTAATTTAATTGTAGGTAATTAGTTTAATTATAGTGTAGTGTTAGGTGTAATTGTAATTTAGGTTAGGATTTATTTTACAGGTAAATTTGTACTTATTTTAACTAGGAATTTATTAAATAGTTAATAGCTATTTAATAACTATTGTACCTAGTTAAAATAAATACAAAGTTGCCTGTAAAATAAATATAAATCCTAAGCTAGCTACAATGTAACTATTAGTTATATTGTAGCTAGCTTAGGGTTTATTTTATAGGTAAGTATTTAGTTTTAAATAGGATTAATTTATTTAATAGTAGTAAATTTATTTCGTTTTATTTAAATTATATTTAAGTTAGGGGGTGTTAGGGTTATACTTAGGTTTAGGGGTTAATAAATTTAATATAGTAGCGGCAACTTTGGTGTCGGCAGATTAGGGGTTAATAAATGTAGGTAGCTATCAGCGATATTAGGGATTGCAGATTAGGGGTTAATAAAATGTAACTACTGTTTGCGAGGCAGGAGTGCAGCGATTTAGGGGTTAATAAATTTATTAAAGTGGCAGCAATGTCTGGTCGGCAAATTAGGGGTTAAATCTGTTTAATTATAGTGTTTGCGATGTGGGGGGCCTCGGTTTAGGCGTTAATAGGTAGTTTATGGGTGTTAGTGTACTTTGTAGCACTTTAGTTAAGAGCTTTATGTTACGGCATTAGCCCATAAAACTCTTAACTACTGACTTTTCTATGCGGTACGAGTCTGGACAGGAGAGGGTCTACCGCTCACTTTTTAAGGCGATCGTAATACCGGCGTTAGGCAAATCCCATTAAAAAGATAGGATACGCAATAGACGTAAGGGGATTTGCGGTATGCTAAAATCACGGAAAAAAGTGAGCGGTAGACCCTTTCCTGCCTGACTCGTAATATCAGCGGGTGTTAAAAAACAGCGTTAGGACCCCTTAACGCTGCTTTTTAAGGCTAACGCAAAACTCGTAATCTAGCCGATAATCTGTACAGAAATAACTAAGATGTTGCAATCAGTAGTTCTAAACTTAACTTATAATTATGGTAAAGACTGTTCAAGCAGACTTAGTAGGGCCATAAACATATGTTTCTAAATGGAAGGGTATATAATGAGGTATCAAAATAATCGCAGTTCAGCAATTTTTAACTATATAAAGTTGTCCATATATCCCTTTGGACGTGAAAGGGGATAAGCCAACATTAAGTCTTGGTCCTCAGTCGTTTAAACTTAAGTACCCTCCTTATTCTTGGCGATATAGCAACTGTTGTAACACTGTGAATACTGTAAAACAACTGATCTCCAGAGACAATAACCAATAAAAAAAAATGATGAGAAGAAAAAGTACTTAACTGGAAACAAAGCCTAAGCTTCAGGATAGAGAGAGTGCGCTAATAAGCTAAAAGTATACACACCATATAAAGATTAATGTTCGAATTTAATGAACACATAAAACAAAATACACAAAAATATATAAACACTAAATATAGGGACGTCTCCCTGTAGAATAAATGAAATTCAGAAAAAGGTCCTGATTAAAAATGCAGATAAAAACCTATATATACCAAGCAAATATTTACAGAAACCAATTAATGGTTTAGGATATTAAGGGAATGATAAAATATATGGCATAACACTGATATTATAAAATATAATTTAAAAACAAAGGGATTGGATAAAAAGATAAGCACCAAGTTCATAAGTATAGTCAAATGCAGGTAGCCGTATGCAAATGAGCAACAGTATTGCAACAATTGTAATATCCTAAACCATTAATTGATTTCTGTAAATATTTGCTTGGTATATATAGGTTTTTATCTGCATTTTTAATTTATGGTTTAGGATACAGGGAGACGTCCCTATATTTAGTGTTTATATATTTTTGTGTATTTTGTTTTGTGTGTTCATTAAATTCGAACATTAATCTTTATATGGTGTGTATACTTTTAGCTTATTAGCGCACTCTTTCTATCCTGAAGCTTAGGCTTCGTTTGTCTGATACAAACAGAGATTGTATCTTTAGAGTAGTGTTTAGTAATACTATCCTCTAGCGCGCACTAATCTTCCCATTTTTTAAAGAAAAAGTACTTAACTTGACTTCAGAGGACAGGCCTTGTGATATTCTTGCTTGAATTAAGGTAAAAACTCATTTATAGTAATTCCCTCCAGTTTAGGCAGCTTTTTAGCATAGCAGCTGTGTTGCTCTGATCTGCATCTGTTTTCCTCCTATCCCGGTAACATGCGGCTGCAAGTAGTTGTATATCCCACTCCCTCTGTCATCAGGTCGCCAGGGTTCTGGGAGCAAGTTGGTATGCAGAAAACAGGTATACGGTAGGCCGGGTGGCAGATGATTTATCCAACATGAGGATGGGCTTCTGCACTAATGGTTCTCCTATTCCAGTGAAGTGCAGCTGACAGAGGCGGTATGATCCAACTCCTCTGCTGACAAGCCGCCAGAGTCCTGGGAGAGGGCTGTCTCTTTTCCGAGTGCCCAATGCTCCCTTGCTTAGCAGGAGCTTCTGAATATACTTGTGAGGATTCTTGGTATTGTGTGGCTCTAGTGACAGAGCCCGGGTGACATGTATGACCTCCTGCTACCCATGAAAAGGCTCTCCGAGTGAGGGACCACTTCTCCACTTGTTCTCCCAACGACTCGGTAGCGTGGCCGGGCAAGCAAACAGGGTGTCTTGCCAATTGCAAAAGGTAGCTGGGGAAGCCTTGGTGCAGGTATTACACCAGGGACGCCTAGTTTGCGCGTCAGCAGAGGCTCCTTCCACGAAACGGAAGTCCCTTATAGTTTTATTTAATTAAATTTTACATTTATTTATATTTTTTTATTTTTCCTGCAGTGTAATGGTCATTATTTTGGGGCTGCCACCTCTATCCCAAACTTTTTCTGTAGTGCAGCACTCCTTCCCTCCCTCTCCCTTCAAAATATTTTTTTTCTGCAATGTAAGGCCAGTCCCCCTCTCTCCCCCCTCTGCCACTTCGCTTTCTGCAGGCACCAGTGAAGATCGTTACAGACAGTGACAAAGATCATGTTACTGTCTTAAGTAAAATCTGACAAAGTTAACAATTAAAAAAATGGAGCTAACTTTACCTGCCCTAGTTAAAAAGGATGATTTTCCTGGAGTAATTTAGCCACAAATCAGCAAGCGCTACCTAAGTGCTGAACCAAAAATGGGCCTTCCCCTAAGCTTACATTCTTGCTTTTTCAAATAAAGATATAAATAGAATGAAGAAAAATTGATAATAGGAGTAAATTAGAAAGTTGCTTACAATTGCCTACTCTATCTGAATCACAAAAGAAAAAAAAAATGTGTTTCCTATCCATGTAATCTAATCTCCAAATTTTGTAATCCAAAAATGTGCAGGATTAAGGGCAAACAATATGGTGAATTTGCATGTTTAGTGATTGATTCCTTTTAATAGTGCATAGTATGGCTGCACGATTAATTGAATGATGTGATTAATCGCGATTTTAAATCGCGGGAGTATGCAATTTTTTTTATTAAAAAAAATCCTCCAATGTGGCTGAATGTACTGCATTGAGGATTTTTTTTGTAATAAAAAAAAAAATCGCATGCTGCCGCGATTTAAAATCGTGATCAATCGTATCATACAATTAACCGTGCAGCCATAGTACATACCTAAGGTTTCAGACTGCAGACGTCCCTAGAGGGAAGTATAAGTAAGTGACTTTCCCTCCTCTTCACTCTACTGCATGGGCTCTGCTTTTAGACATAGATTGATCAGCTGCTACTGAGATCACAAACAGAACCCGTTTTTATATAAAAAAAAATCTCATACTCCCGCGACTTAAAATCGCGATTAATCGCATCATGCAATTAATCGTGCAGCCCTAGTGCATAGTGTTGAAAGAGGGGACATGTGTCTAATGAACCTGTTGTGCTCCAAAACCATACAGATATGTATTCATATCTTTTTAGGAATTTAAACAGGGGTATTATCTGCATAGTGGGCATGTGAGCTTGTTAGGCTTTTGATTTTGCAAATTTTTATAAGTGTAAATTTGCATTTTTATTATTTTTTAAACTTTTCTTGATTGAGAAAGTAGCATTTATATTATGTTGGTGACATTTACCCTCATGTAATCCAATTTGGGAAGAGTAATTGCAGTTTTGATTGCCCATACGCAATACCAATATTACAATTGTAAAATTCAGTGGGGTACCCAGTAATACGTTGAAAAGTGTTGTCTTGGGTTTATTAAGTTCTTTGAGCTGTGGAATTTAATCAGTGAAAGCATTTGAATTCTGATCAGCAAAATGTCAATGCAACATGTTACTATAAGTATAGGACTATTTTTCACTAAACTAATAATAAAAAAAGTGGTGCCAATAAAAAAATATGCATTGATAATTGTAATCACTTATGCATTGATAATTGACACTGAAAAGGTCTCATCTGCAGCCGTTAACATTAGGAATATCAAATGATAAATATCAAATGATAAATTGTGATCAATCCCATAGCTTTAAAGGTCAGTTATATATGGGTTGCAATTTTTAGTAAAACCAATTTGTACTTTTTGGATGTACAGGTCAGTTATAAAGGGTGATTTTATAATAACATAAATGTATTGTATAGCCAACTTGGAGATTTTTCTACAAATTTTCTAGTTTACCCAGGTTTCCCTAATTCATTTTGATAGTCAGTGCTTACTCATACCGGGGTTGGCTCCAAGGGGGGGGGGCATTGGGGGGCAATGCCCACCCAAATGAAATGCTTTGCCTCCTCAAAAAATATGGATATGATCATACGCTTTAAAAATAATAAATAAAATAATAAATTGTTATGTAATGCTGCATGCTAGGGGCAGAGTTAGCTGCCAAACTGTGAGGTCGCATCACGCATCTGCAAGGAGCTCCGTGTCTTAACCTCTTCTTTGGAATTGGAAGTTAGAGACTTTTTGGTCTTTAACCCTATTAATTTTACCTAACTATTGTGAGTTACTCATTTTCTTAAACAATAGACCATGATAAGAATATGATTGAATCATATAAATATAAATCTATAAATGGCTACCGGCTTCTATCAATGCCTCAAAAGTGCACTGTGATCTTAGGCCAGGCCTAAGATCACAGTGCACCTTTGAGGCGTCAGTAGAAGCCGGTAGCCATTTATAGACTTATATTTATATGATACAATCATATTCTTATAGGTTCACAGTACATAGGTTGTATTAAGTAGCCTAATATCTGTCAGTTATTGCAAAATAGGTATAGCTAAATCTAATCTACAAAATTACCAGTACCTGAAAACCTAGTATCCTCACTGCTATTGCAAGCAAAGGGGTTCATTGCATTGGGGGTTTGGGGTGCATGACTGTTTAGGGGACATGATTTAGATTTGAGAATGAGTTTAAGGGTTTTGGATCATGGTGATTAAGGGATGATTTTTTTTTTTAATGACCTATTGCACTGGGGGTCTCAAGTTTAATGGTTCTGTTTTAGTGTTCTAGTGATTAAGCACATATTCTCCAAATGTTAATAGTGGGGGATAAGCCAGCCAGAAGCTACACTTCCATGCAGAATATGTAGGTCTGCTCTTATTTTGACTGTAAATACGTGCCCCCTCGTGAAAATAAAATGCCCCCCCCCCATTTCATTCATTCTGGAGCCGACCCTGACTCGTACCAATAGGAATCAACTCTATTGTCTTGCTTCATTAAATTCATACAGTTGAGTACGGTTTTCTTATAAGAATGCATGAGACAATGTCTAGGTTTAATATTTTTACCATTGTTGGCGGATACACTCAGCATTTCTGCGTAGTACAGATCTCACATTTCATTTCATCAGACATTCTTAGCTACAAAAATAGAAAATCTTTGCTACAGCTATTTTAGAAAGCTGTCATTTCAATTACAATATTAATCAGTCATATCTAAAATACTGGTATCTTGACATGGACACACTAACCTATCATTACTGGATCAGTTATTTATTCCTGTCCAATCACTTGTGTGGCAGCCAATTATTTTCCGCAAATTGCTGTAAGAGCTACTAATCAGCCACAATCACTGACCTATATTTAAAAAAAATAAATTCTTATGAAACGTCAATAAAGTCTGTCAGCTAAAAAAGAACATTTATTTTGGATGTCATGTTTTTTTAATAGTATTTTGCACTTTGAATAGTTTAATTTTTGTATTATTTTTTAGCAAAGGTTACATTGAAAAAAATAATCACATTCAAATACTTCTTTTAGGTTTGTGTATACCTAGACATACTGGAGTCTAATTTATTTCTTTCCAAATCCATGGAAAAAAATTAAGACTTCTGTTAGATATGTGCATTAAAAGAAGCGCTATGGGCCAGATTACAAGTGGCACGCTAACGGATTTTTTTAATTTTGCGCTAAGTACTGTGCTCAAAATAAACTTTTAACATGGGCGGGATAGCATGAGTTTTACTAGTTAAAGTAAAAAGTTAGTGTGCAAGTGAAAGTCCGATGTGCACTACCCTCAGGACTTTGGATATGGCGACTGTATTAACTTCTCCCATAGACTTCAATGGAGAGCGCTGTTCAAAAAAACCCTAACACTTGTAACCCACGTGCTAACCCAACACTGCATTAGACCAACTGCTCTAAAGCCAAAGGTAGTTATGAATATTTTAAATTTCAATGTTCACATAGAAGAAAATGTTATTTTTATTTTTTAATATTTATTTCTATATATATATCAAATTATTTTTTGTAAAATATATATCTTTATCTATTTAATGAATATACACCTAGATTACGAGTTATGCGCGCTATAGGGAATTTAATGAACGCAACAAAAGTTGCGTTATTTAACCCTCTATAGCGCAGCCATTACAAGTTTTCCGACAGCTGGTTTCTGCGTGTGATATGGCTGCGTAGAAATCCATACCGCACAAAATACAAGCGCTGTTTTGACATGCTTGTGCACGCTTTCCCCATACACATCAATGGGGAGAGGGAATCTGCGATTGCGGAATGAAAAGCTCCAAAACGCTGTCCCATTGATGTCTATGGGGGAAAAAAAAGTAACGTTTAAACCTAACAAAATAACATAAACCCCATGTCTGAACACCCCTAATCTGCCGTCCCGGACATCGCCGGCACCTACATAATGTTATTAACCCCTAATCTGCCACTCCCGATATCGCAGCCACCTAAATAAATCTATTAACCCCTAATCTGCTGCTCCTGATATCGCCGCCACTATACTAACGTTATTAACCCCTATTCCCTCGCACCTCAACATCACCCACACTATAATAAATCTATTAACCCCTATTCCTCCACTCCCAGACATCACCGCCACTAAATAAAGCTATTAACCCCTAAACCTCTGGCCTCCCACATCACTACCACTAAATACATCTATTAACCTCTAAACCACCAGCCCCCCACATCGCAACAACCTAAATTAAACTATATTAACCTCTGAACCTAACCCTAACGTAACTTTAACATAATTAAAATTAAAGTTACAATTGTTAACTAAATAATAACCTATTTAAACTAAATACATACTTACCTGTGAAATAAAATCTAAGCTAGCTACAATAAAACTAATAGTTATAACAACAATAGAAAATTATCCCAGGCGAAACAAACACACTCTAGTGGATATCTGAACTCCGGTTTAAAATGTCACTTTAAGGCAATGTTCCGTGAAAAACAGGCATATAGGCTTAACAT
This sequence comes from Bombina bombina, assembly GCF_027579735.1. Taxonomy (NCBI): domain Eukaryota; kingdom Metazoa; phylum Chordata; class Amphibia; order Anura; family Bombinatoridae; genus Bombina; species Bombina bombina. The sequence goes on along the minus strand of NC_069502.1, from coordinate 395,932,465 downwards.
ACACACCCCCCAAGGAAGCTTCAACAACCTCAATCCTCCAAGGCATCCACTGATGCGGAATAGGGTGAAAGTAAAAGACTCACCCTTCTGCCATAGGAGGTTTCTTGTCGGCCCAAAAGAAACTTAGTGGCGAACTCCTCCGAGGTATAATCCTAAATGGGGACAATCTGCGGCTAAAGCCGCCGGTGCACCTATAGGAATTAGCTCCTCTCCGTACCGCTTCTAATTTCAAATAACGGGCCTCCGCAGCTTGGCGTGTGACGTCATCGGGGTTGTGCGTAGTTAGGGGTGTGCCGCCTTCAGCCTATCACCATCCAGGAAACACGGTGCTTGCACTGTATTGACCACAGTGTAAAAACCGAAGTTTGAGGATCTTCGAAGGGACAAACTGCCAAAGAACAGGGACTCCTTGTCATCCCAAAGTAAATAGATAGCAAAAGATGAGGCAGCAGTCGGTTCCTTGTATGCGTAAAAAACAATTCTTTATTCTTCTTGTTTAAAACATTACTTCACATCACAGCAAACAGGTAAAAGGAATGCAGGTGGTTGACTAGTTTCAGCAGTGCCGTAATCATAAACCTGCAATCACTTAAGAAGTGAACATATTTAAAGGGATTGCTTAACACAGTGATTGGTCAATGTTAATGGGAGGTTACAACCCCTCCCTTACATATTAACCTCTTACTAGTAAATTACTTGTTGCATCTAAATGCAGCATTTAACATGAAAATATTCCAACTATGGCTAAAGAACATCAATTAAATCGCTTGTTTAATACAAAATACAATTTATAAATTTATAAAATGCAATGTTCTAGTTATCTTGAAAGCTGACCTGCAGGTTAGAGCCCTATGCAATGAGCGGAAAAAACCTTTACTAATAAGTGTAGAACCTTTCATTTAGAGCTATGGTGTATCAAAATCATGTCAGAAATAGCAATAGTTAATTATTCAACACTCAATAGGCTGTTAATGAATATATTTCCAAAAAAAGTATAAAATATACAAAAATATATATATATATATATAAGGATACTAAGCTAGTAAGTGCCATCTTAAATTTTACACCTAGTTTAGAAAACATAGATGCCATCAATAATAATAGGACCATTCTCATGATAAACAAATATTGCTGTAAACCTTAAAATATCTTGACAGATGTGTGGTGATTGATAACACCAACAAATTAATTTGCCATAAGAGCTATTATTTAGGAAAAAAATGAGAAAACTATTTGATAATGATAGCCATTAAATATTTTCTAACACATGTATGTTACTATTGAATATGTTTAAACACATTCAAAGTGCCCATAACAATGTATATTATATATATAGCCAGTCCATGAGTTTGAATCTATAGAGCAGAAACCAGCTTGTCAATTATAATATTGCAACAATATATGTGTGTTTTGTTTTCAAAAGAAACTAGTACCAGATCGGTCACAGTGGAAGATTGGCGGTATTACAAATATTACAATTATTATGATTATTACAAATATGGTCTAGTGGGCACCAGTCCAAATCAATGGGAAAAATATGTAAAGGGTAACAGTGTAGGTAATAATGGAAATCTCAGCAGACCTCTGAAAAGACCCTCTATATATAAGCTCAAAAATAAATATCAGATAAGGTCAGAGTGGAAAATATTCATTAATGCCAATGATTGATGAGATCAAAGTCAGAATTGAAGCCCTCCGGCACCTGTGTACGGAGTTTGAAAATCCAGAAGGCTTCCTGTCTGGCTAGGATCTCATCTTTGTTACCCCCTCTTGAGGGTTGCTTAATCTGTTCAATTGCCCTCCAATTAAATGTACTAACATCTCCGTCGTGTACCTCAATGAAATGCTTTGCCAAAGCCGAACAAGTTTTTTCATTTTTGATATATCCTAGATGTTCTCGTATCCTCGTACGGACATCTCTCGTAGTCATACCTACATATTGCCGGCGATGTTGAGTGCATTCAATGAGGTACACAACGCATTGGGTTGAGCACCTGATGCATCCTTTTGTATCAAATGCATCATTGGTTACATAAGAGTAGAATCTCTTTCCCTCTGTTATAAAGTCACACGCCTTGCATCTGCCACTGCTGCATTTGTATGTACCATTCACAGCTAGCCATGTGGCTGATGTCTCCTTTTGGGGTAAAAGGGATGGAGATAAAATATTACCTAGAGTAAGACCCCTAGAGTGAACACAATTGAAACCCTTTTCCACTGTCTTTTTTAAGGCCTTATCCCCATATAACAATGGGAAATATTTTTTAGAGTATTGAGTAACAAAAAGGATTTTATTATCACCTTTTTTGTTTGGTCTACTTCTGAGGGTATCACGTCTATCCACTTTCCTCACTTCCTTAGCCACATTTTCCACCATATTGGGCTGGTACCCTCTCTCTATCAATCGATTTACCATATGTGTACTCTCTTCCTCAAAGTCTGTCTCAGTATTACAGATACGTCTTGTCCGCAATAGCTGACCTTTGGCTATCCCTCAGAAAACATGCTTCGGGTGAGCACTTCTGCTATGCAGGAGTGTGTTACCCAAAATAGGCTTCCTATAGAGGCGGGTGATGACCTTTCCTGTGTCAGCAACCCCTCTAAGGGTGACATCCAGATAGTTAATGGTTGATTTATTCCACTCAAAAGTGAAATTCACACCATTTTCACTTTCATTAAGGTAGCGCACAAAGTCACTTGCCTCTGCCTCACTCGATTTCCATATCAAAAGCAAATCGTCAATAAAGCGCCTATACAGGCTGATATGTTTCCTATAGGGATTACTATCTGCATAGACAAAGCACCTTTCCAGCCAACCCATGAAGATGTTGGCGTAAGAGGGGGCAAATTTTGCCCCCATTGCCGTGCCCTGTCTCTGCAGATAGTAAGTGCCCTCAAAAAGGAAGTAGTTGTGCTGCAACAAAAAGGTAGTGACACTAAGTATGTAATCCATTAGGTATTCCTCCATGTTGTAGTGCAGCTCCAGAAAATATTTGATGGCTTTTACTCCCAAATCTTGTGGAATACTGGAGTATAATGATATCACATCCACCGCCAACCAACTATGGTCTGTGGTCCATATGAAATCATCTAGGAGCTGCAATACATGTGTCGTGTCCCTGATATAACTATGTAAGTCAAGAACAATTGGTTGGAGGATGGCGTCCAACCATTCAGACAGTGGCTCCAAAAGGGAGCCAATGCCTGAAACGATTGGGCGCCCCTTTACATCGAAGAGACATTTATGAACTTTGGGCAGGTGGTGAAACACTGGAGTGATAGGATTAACCACATATAGATATTTCAGTGTTTCACCATCCAAAATGCCATACTGCATGCCATCATCCAATAAACTGTAGAGTTCTTTTTGAAACCTATTGGTTGGGTTACTAGTTAGAGTGACATATGTAGTAGTATCTTCTAGCTGTCTTTTAGCTTCTGAAATATACGCTGTTTTGTCCATAACAACAACACTTCCTCCCTTATCGGCTTTTTTTATGACGATAGATTCATTACTTTTGTTTAGTGCCAATTTTTCATTTACCGTTAAATTATGACTTCTGACTTTGTTTGACTGGTGTAGACTAGTGAGATCATCAACTACACATTTATGGAACAACTCAAGTGCTTTCCCTCGGCTATGTATGGGATAAAAGGTTGTCTGTTTTTTAAATCTGGGAAAATTAATCAGATTTGGACTTTCACCATTATCAGTATCTTGTAAAAGACTTTCCAAAGTGATAATATCACATGTCTCTGAAAAATCCCTGTTCTCTCTATTGCTACTTGTTACATTATATACTTCATCTATTTGTTCTGTCATGATTTCATTTGTGTCGGCACTTGTAGAGAAATGTTTGTCTAGGGTCAATTTTCTAATAAATTTGTTTAGGTCAATAATGGTGTTAAACAAGTTGAAATTATTATTGGGACAAAATCCCAATCCATAATTCAAAACACTATATTCTGCTTTTGTAAGCTCGTGTGTTGATAGATTAACCACACTACCTATTTTATTTTGTTGCCGTTCTTGTTCTCCCTGAGGGTATACCTGTGCTGTATCTGGGTGGGGCCTTTCCCTCCTCCTCTCGGTTGTTTTAGTGCCGACCGAAAAACCTGAGTATTATCTTTTGGGGTTGCCCCCATATTTACATTACTCTTAGTTTTAGCAGCATCAGTCAGAGCTGCATGTGTATGTGATTTATGCCCCATTTGGCTATTGGTCTTAGATTTGGCCCCCTTGGCTCCTATTCCTATGGGGTTTTCATTCACATTCATCATACTGACCTGTGCCAGAACCTCAGGAGTGGGCAACCCTAAGGCTCCTTCACTGTCTGACCCTGAAGTGTCTTCACCTGAAGTGGAAGTTGCAAAGGAAGATTGTTCATCGTCTGTGGTGTCAGTGGTTACAAAAGTTACCTTCTTTTTATGTTTGTAGTTTCTGCGCTTTGCCGAGGGACCACCTTTCACTTCTTCATTGTCTGACTCCGAAGTGTTCTTAATATTTTTAGCTCTATTTTTATTAGGTCTATTTCTAGGCCTTCTATTTTTATGCCAAATATAAACTTTGTTCTCATGGTAATCCCTCTGGTCTCGCAGAAACTTACTATGTTTAGTGTTAATCAGTTCTTTTCTGGAAGTCTCCACTACTTCAACCAACATCTTATCAAACTCGCAATACTCGCTAGCTTCTTTAAATTTTTCAAGCTCTACTTGTAATACTGTGATTTCATGTCTGACTGCCTGCAGCTGTTCACTTTTCAACCTTACAAGTACCCCCATTAATCTTAATGAACAATCAGATAGAATACTGTTCCATTCACAAATCAAATCATCATTGTTTCCCACTTCAAAGTTAGGGAACTTTCTTACTCTCAGACCCCTAGGGATCATATTCAAGTCCAGATATTTGTTAATAAGCCATGTATCAAGTTTCAAGCGTATTTCTTTTAACCTTAGAATCTCCAGGGAATAAAACAAATCTCCCAACTTAATGTCTTGTGATTCTTTACGAAAAAAGTCCTCCAGTTCTAAGCCTTCATAGTCTGAATCATTGGGTGGTAAGAAGGAATAAAACTGTGTGTTACCTGATGCTTCCATATTATGAAAAGATGTGTAACTGGAATTTAGGCAAACAGTCCTCAGATCCTGAGTATTTATGGAACCCTGGGCATCAAGGAAACCAATAGCAACAATAGAAAATTATCCCAGGCGAAACAAACACACTCTAGTGGATATCTGAACTCCGGTTTAAAATGTCACTTTAAGGCAATGTTCCGTGAAAAACAGGCATATAGGCTTAACATACACACCCCCCAAGGAAGCTTCAACAACCTCAATCCTCCAAGGCATCCACTGATGCGGAATAGGGTGAAAGTAAAAGACTCACCCTTCTGCAATAGGAGGTTTCTTGTCGGCCCAAAAGAAACTTAGTGGCGAACTCCTCCGAGGTATAATCCTAAATGGGGACAATCTGCGGCTAAAGCCGCCGGTGCACCTATAGGAATTAGCTCCTCTCCGTACCGCTTCTAATTTCAAATAACGGGCCTCCGCAGCTTGGCGTGTGACGTCATCGGGGTTGTGCGTAGTTAGGGGTGTGCCGCCTTCAGCCTATCACCATCCAGGAAACACGGTGCTTGCACTGTATTGACCACAGTGTAAAAACCGAAGTTTGAGGATCTTCGAAGGGACAAACTGCCAAAGAACAGGGACTCCTTGTCATCCCAAAGTAAATAGATAGCAAAAGATGAGGCAGCAGTCGGTTCCTTGTATGCGTAAAAAACAATTCTTTATTCTTCTTGTTTAAAACATTACTTCACATCACAGCAAACAGGTAAAAGGAATGCAGGTGGTTGACTAGTTTCAGCAGTGCTGTAATCATAAACCTGCAATCACTTAAGAAGTGAACATATTTAAAGGGATTGCTTAACACAGTGATTGGTCAATGTTAATGGGAGGTTACAACCCCTCCCTTACATATTAACCTCTTACTAGTAAATTACTTGTTGCATCTAAATGCAGCATTTAACATGAAAATATTCCAACTATGGCTATAGAACATCAATTAAATCGCTTGTTTAATACAAAATACAATTTATAAATTTATAAAATGCAATGTTCGAGTTATCTTGAAAGCTGACCTGCAGGTTAGAGCCCTATGCAATGAGCGGAAAAAACCTTTACTAATAAGTGTAGAACCTTTCATTTAGAGCTATGGTGTATCAAAATCATGTCAGAAATAGCAATAGTTAATTATTCAACACTCAATAGGCTGTTAATGAATATATTTCCAAAAAAAGTATAAAATATACAAAAATATATATATATATATAAGGATACTAAGCTAGTAAGGGCCATCTTAAATTTTACACCTAGTTTAGAAAACATAGATGCCATCAATAATAATAGGACCATTCTCATGATAAACAAATATTGCTGTAAACCTTAAAATATCTTGACAGATGTGTGGTGATTGATAACACCAACAAATTAATTTGCCATAAGAGCTATTATTTAGGAAAAACATGAGAAAACTATTTGATAATGATAGCCATTAAATATTTTCTAACACATGTATGTTACTATTGAATATGTTTAAACACATTCAAAGTGCCCATAACAATGTATATTATATATATAGCCAGTCCATGAGTTTGAATCTATAGAGCAGAAACCAGCTTGTCAATTATAATATTGCAACAATATATGTGTGTTTTGTTTTCAAAAGAAACTAGTACCAGATCGGTCACGGTGGAAGATTGGCGGTATTACAAATATTACAATTATTATGATTATTACAAATATGGTCTAGTGGGCACCAGTCCAAATCAATGGGAAAAATATGTAAAGGGTAACAGTGTAGGTAATAATGGAAATCTCAGCAGACCTCTGAAAAGACCCTCTATATATAAGCTCAAAAATAAATATCAGATAAGGTCAGAGTGGAAAATATTCATTAATGCCAATGATTGATGAGATCAAACTCAGAATTGAAGCCCTCCGGCACCTGTATACGGAGTTTGAAAATCCAGAAGGCTTCCTGTCTGGCTAGGATCTCATCTTTGTTACCCCCTCTTGAGGGTTGCTTAATCTGTTCAATTGCCCTCCAATTAAATGTACTAACATCTCCGTCGTGTACCTCAATGAAATGCTTTGCCAAAGCCGAACAAGTTTTTTCATTTTTGATATATCCTAGATGTTCTCGTATCCTCGTACGGACATCTCTCGTAGTCATACCTACATATTGCCGGCGATGTTGAGTGCATTCAAAGAGGTACACGACGAATTGGGTTTAGCACCTGATGCATCCTTTTGTATCAAATGCATCATTGGTTACATAAGAGTAGAATCTCTTTCCCTCTGTTATAAAGTCACACGCCTTGCATCTGCCACTGCTGCATTTGTATGTACCATTCACAGCTAGCCATGTGGCTGATGTCTCCTTTTGGGGTAAAAGGGATGGAGATAAAATATTACCTAGAGTAAGACCCCTAGAGTGAACACAATTGAAACCCTTTTCCACTGTCTTTTTTAAGGCCTTATCCCCATATAACAATGGGAAATATTTTCTTATTATATTACAAATGTCATTATATTCAGAAGAGTATTGAGTAACAAAAAGGATTTTTATTATCACCTTTTTTGTTTGGTCTACTTCTGAGGGTATCACGTCTATCCACTTTCCTCACTTCCTTAGCCACATTTTCCACCATATTGGGCTGGTACCCTCTCTCTATCAATCGATTTACCATATGTGTACTCTCTTCCTCAAAGTCTGTCTCAGTATTACAGATACGTCTTGTCTGCAATAGCTGACCTTTGGCTATCCCTCGGAAAACATGCTTCAGGTGAGCACTTCTGCTATGCAGGAGTGTGTTACCCGAAATAGGCTTCCTATAGAGGCGGGTGATGACCTTTCCTGTGTCAGCAACCCCTCTAAGGGTGACATCCAGATAGTTAATGGTTGATTTATTCCACTCAAAAGTGAAATTCACACCATTTTCACTTTCATTAAGGTAGCGCACAAAGTCACTTGCCTCTGCCTCACTCGATTTCCATATCAAAAGCAAATCGTCAATAAAGCGCCTATACAGGCTGATATGTTTCCTATAGGGATTACTATCTGCATAGACAAAGCACCTTTCCAGCCAACCCATGAAGATGTTGGCGTAAGAGGGGGCAAATTTTGCCCCCATTGCCGTGCCCTGTCTCTGCAGATAGTAAGTGCCCTCAAAAAGGAAGTAGTTGTGCTGCAACAAAAAGGTAGTGACACTAAGTATGTAATCCATTAGGTATTCCTCCATGTTGTAGTGCAGCTCCAGAAAATATTTGATGGCTTTTACTCCCAAATCTTGTGGAATACTGGAGTATAATGATATCACATCCACCGCCAACCAACTATGGTCTGTGGTCCATATGAAATCATCTAGGAGCTGCAATACATGTGTCGTGTCCCTGATATAACTATGTAAGTCAAGAACAATTGGTTGGAGGATGGCGTCCAACCATTCAGACAGTGGCTCCAAATCAAATCATCATTGTTTCCCACTTCAAAGTTAGGGAACTTTCTTACTCTCAGACCCCTAGGGATCATATTCAAGTCCAGATATTTGTTAATAAGCCATGTATCAAGTTTCAAGCGTATTTCTTTTAACCTTAGAATCTCCAGGGAATAAAACAAATCTCCCAACTTAATGTCTTGTGATTCTTTACGAAAAAAGTCCTCTAGTTCTAAGCCTTCATAGTCTGAATCATTGGGTGGTAAGAGGGAATAAAACTGTGTGTTACCTGATGCTTCCATATTATGAAAAGATGTGTAACTGGAATTTAGGCAAACAGTCCTCAGATCCTGAGTATTTATGGAACCCTGGGCATCAAGGAAACCAATAACAACAATAGAAAATTATCCCAGGCGAAACAAACACACTCTAGTGGATATCTGAACAGTGAAGGAGCCTTAGGGTTGCCCACTCCTGAGGTTCTGGCACATGTCAGTATGATGAATGTGAATGAAAACCCCATAGGAATAGGAGCCAAGGGGGCCAAATCTAAGACCAATAGCCAAATGGGGCATAAATCACATACACATGCAGCTCTGACTGATGCTGCTAAAACTAAGAGTAATGTAAATATGGGGGCAACCCCAAAAGATAATACTCAGGTTTTTCGGTCGGCACTAAAACAACCGAGAGGAGGAGGGAAAGGCCCCACCCAGATACAGCACAGGTATACCCTCAGGGAGAACAAGAACGGCAACAAAATAAAATAGGTAGTGTGGTTAATCTATCAACACACGAGCTTACAAAAGCAGAATATAGTGTTTTGAATTATGGATTGGGATTTTGTCCCAATAATAATTTCAACTTGTTTAACACCATTATTGACCTAAACAAATTTATTAGAAAATTGACCCTAGACAAACATTTCTCTACAAGTGCCGACACAAATGAAATCATGACAGAACAAATAGATGAAGTATATAATGTAAAAAGTAGCAATAGAGAGAACAGGGATTTTTCAGAGACATGTGATATTATCACTTTGGAAAGTCTTTTACAAGATACTGATAATGGTGAAAGTCCAAATCTGATTAATTTTCCCAGATTTAAAAAACAGACAACCTTTTATCCCATACATAGCCGAGGGAAAGCACTTGAGTTGTTCCATAAATGTGTAGTTGATGATCTCACTAGTCTACACCAGTCAAACAAAGTCAGAAGTCATAATTTAACGGTAAATGAAAAATTGGCACTAAACAAAAGTAATGAATCTATCGTCATAAAAAAAGCCGATAAGGGAGGAAGTGTTGTTGTTATGGACAAAACAGCGTATATTTCAGAAGCTAAAAGACAGCTAGAAGATACTACTACATATGTCACTCTAACTAGTAACCCAACCAATAGGTTTCAAAAAGAACTCTACAGTTTATTGGATGATGGCATGCAGTATGGCATTTTGGATGGTGAAACACTGAAATATCTATATGTGGTTAATCCTATCACTCCAGTGTTTCACCACCTGCCCAAAGTTCATAAATGTCTCTTCGATGTAAAGGGGCGCCCAATCGTTTCAGGCATTGGCTCCCTTTTGGAGCCACTGTCTGAATGGTTGGACGCCATCCTCCAACCAATTGTTCTTGACTTACATAGTTATATCAGGGACACGACACATGTATTGCAGCTCCTAGATGATTTCATATGGACCACAGACCATAGTTGGTTGGCGGTGGATGTGATATCATTATACTCCAGTATTCCACAAGATTTGGGAGTAAAAGCCATCAAATATTTTCTGGAGCTGCACTACAACATGGAGGAATACCTAATGGATTACATACTTAGTGTCACTACCTTTTTGTTGCAGCACAACTACTTCCTTTTTGAGGGCACTTACTATCTGCAGAGACAGGGCACGGCAATGGGGGCAAAATTTGCCCCCTCTTACGCCAACATCTTCATGGGTTGGCTGGAAAGGTGCTTTGTCTATGCAGATAGTAATCCCTATAGGAAACATATCAGCCTGTATAGGCGCTTTATTGACGATTTGCTTTTGATATGGAAATCGAGTGAGGCAGAGGCAAGTGACTTTGTGCGCTACCTTAATGAAAGTGAAAATGGTGTGAATTTCACTTTTGAGTGGAATAAATCAACCATTAACTATCTGGATGTCACCCTTAGAGGGGTTGCTGACACAGGAAAGGTCATCACCCGCCTCTATAGGAAGCCTATTTCGGGTAACACACTCCTGCATAGCAGAAGTGCTCACCCGAAGCATGTTTTCCGAGGGATAGCCAAAGGTCAGCTATTGCGGACAAGACGTATCTGTAATACTGAGACAGACTTTGAGGAAGAGAGTACACATATGGTAAATCGATTGATAGAGAGAGGGTACCAGCCCAATATGGTGGAAAATGTGGCTAAGGAAGTGAGGAAAGTGGATAGACGTGATACCCTCAGAAGTAGACCAAACAAAAAAGGTGATAATAAAATCCTTTTTGTTACTCAATACTCTTCTGAATATAATGACATTTGTAATATAATAAGAAAATATTTCCCATTGTTATATGGGGATAAGGCCTTAAAAAAGACAGTGGAAAAGGGTTTCAATTGTGTTCACTCTAGGGGTCTTACTCTAGGTAATATTTTATCTCCATCCCTTTTACCCCAAAAGGAGACATCAGCCACATGGCTAGCTGTGAATGGTACATACAAATGCAGCAGTGGCAGATGCAAGGCGTGTGACTTTATAACAGAGGGAAAGAGATTCTACTCTTATGTAACCAATGATGCATTTGATACAAAAGGATGCATCAGGTGCTCAACCCAATTCGTCGTGTACCTCATTGAATGCACTCAACATCGCCGGCAATATGTAGGTATGACTACGAGAGATGTCCGTACGAGGATACGAGAACATCTAGGATATATCAAAAATGAAAAAACTTGTTCGGCTTTGGCAAAGCATTTCATTGAGGTACACGACGGAGATGTTAGTACATTTAATTGGAGGGCAATTGAACAGATTAAGCAACCCTCAAGAGGGGGGTAACAAAGATGAGATCCTAGCCAGACAGGAAGCCTTCTGGATTTTCAAACTCCGTACACAGGTGCCGGAGGGCTTCAATTCTGAGTTTGATATCATCAATCATTGGCATTAATGAATATTTTCCACTCTGACCTTATCTGATATTTATTTTTGAGCTTATATATAGAGGGTCTTTTCAGAGGTCTGCTGAGATTTCCATTATTACCTACACTGTTACCCTTTACATATTTTTCCCATTGATTTGGACTGGTGCCCACTAGACCATATTTGTAATAATCATAATAATTGTAATATTTGTAATACCGCCAATCTTCCACCGTGACCGATCTGGTACTAGTTTCTTTTGAAAACAAAACACACATATATTGTTGCAATATTATAATTGACAAGCTGGTTTCTGCTCTATAGATTCAAACTCATGGACTGGCTATATATATAATATACATTGTTATGGGCACTTTGAATGTGTTTAAACATATTCAATAGTAACATACATGTGTTAGAAAATATTTAATGGCTATCATTATCAAATAGTTTTCTCATGTTTTTCCTAAATAATAGCTCTTATGGCAAATTAATTTGTTGGTGTTATCAATCACCACACATCTGTCAAGATATTTTAAGGTTTACAGCAATATTTGTTTATCATGAGAATGGTCCTATTATTATTGATGGCATCTATGTTTTCTAAACTAGGTGTAAAATTTAAGATGGCCCTTACTAGCTTAGTATCCTTATATATATATATTTTTTTGTATATTTTATACTTTTTTTGGAAATATATTCATTAACAGCCTATTGAGTGTTGAATAATTAACTATTGCTATTTCTGACATGATTTTGATACACCATAGCTCTAAATGAAAGGTTCTACACTTATTAGTAAAGGTTTTTTCCGCTCATTGCATAGGGCTCTAACCTGCAGGTCAGCTTTCAAGATAACTAGAACATTGCATTTTATAAATTTATAAATTGTATTTTGTATTAAACAAGCGATTTAATTGATGTTCTATAGCCATAGTTGGAATATTTTCATGTTAAATGCTGCATTTAGATGCAACAAGTAATTTACTAGTAAGAGGTTAATATGTAAGGGAGGGGTTGTAACCTCCCATTAACATTGACCAATCACTGTGTTAAGCAATCCCTTTAAATATGTTCACTTCTTAAGTGATTGCAGGTTTATGATTACGGCACTGCCGAAACTAGTCAACCACCTGCATTCCTTTTACCTGTTTGCTGTGATGTGAAGTAATGTTTTAAACAAGAAGAATAAAGAATTGTTATTTACGCATACAAGGAACCGACTGCTGCCTCATCTTTTGCTAACTAATAGTTATGTTGTAGCTAGTTTAGGTTTTATTTTTATTTCACAGGTAAATTTGCATTTATTTTAACTAGGTAGACTAGTTAGTAAATAGTTATTAACTATTTACTAACTACCTAGTTAAAATAAATACCTGTGAAACAAAACCTAAGCTGACTTACACTAAAACCTAACATTACAAAAAATAAAAAAACTTCAATTACAAAAAATAAAAAACCTACCATTTTGACATGCTTGTGCACGCTTTCCCCATACACATCAATGGGGAGAGGGAATCTGCGATTGCGGAATGAAAAGCTCCAAAACGCTGTCCCATTGATGTCTATGGGGGAAAAAAAAGTAACGTTTAAACCTAACACAATAACATAAACCCCATGTCTGAACACCCCTAATCTGCCGTCCCGGACATCGCCGGCACCTACATAATGTTATTAACCCCTAATCTGCCACTCCCGATATCGCAGCCACCTAAATAAATCTATTAACCCCTAATCTGCTGCTCCTGATATCGCCGCCACTATACTAACATTATTAACCCCTATTCCCTCGCACCTCAACATCACCCACACTATAATAAATCTATTAACCCCTATTCCTCCACTCCCAGACATCACCGCCACTAAATAAAGCTATTAACCCCTAAACCTCTGGCCTCCCACATCACTACCACTAAATACATCTATTAACCTCTAAACCACCAGCCCCCCACATCGCAACAACCTAAATTAAACTATATTAACCCCTGAACCTAACCCTAACGTAACTTTAACATAATTAAAATTAAAGTTACAATTGTTAACTAAATAATAACCTATTTAAACTAAATACATACTTACCTGTGAAATAAAATCTAAGGCCTAGATTTGGAGTTCGGCGGTAGATGGGCTGTTAACGCTCCGCGGGCTTTTTTCTGGCCGCACCATAAATTTAACTCTGGTATCGAGAGTTCAAACAAATGCTGCGTTAGGCTCCAAAAAAGGAGCGTAGAGCATTTTTACCGCAAATGCAACTCTCGATACCAGAGTTGCTTACGGACGCGGCCAGCCTCAAAAATGTGCTCGTGCACGATATCCCCATAGGAAACAATGGGGCTGTTTGAGCTGAAAAAAAACCTAACACCTGCAAAAAAGCAGCGTTCAGCTCCTAACGCAGCCCCATTGTTTCCTATGGGGAAACACTTCCTACGTCTGCACCTAACACTCTAACATGTACCCCGAGTCTAAACACCCCTAACCTTACACTTATTAACCCCTAATCTGCCGCTCCCGCTATCGCTGACCCCTGCATATTTTTTTTAACCCCTAATCTGCCGCTCCGTAAACCGCCGCCACCTACGTTATCCTTATGTACCCCTAATCTGCTGCCCCTAACACCGCCGACCCCTATATTTATTAACCCCTAATCTGCCCCCCACAACGTCGCCGACACCTGCCTACACTTATTAACCCCTAATCTGCCGAGCGGACCTGAGCGCTACTATAATAAAGTTATTAACCCCTAATCCGCCTCACTAACCCTATCATAAATAGTATTAACCCCTAATCTGCCCTCCCTAACATCGCCGACACCTAACTTCAATTATTAACCCCTAATCTGACGACCGGAGCTCACCGCTACTATAATAAATGGATTAACCCCTAAAGCTAAGTCTAACCCTAACTCTAACACCCCCCTAAGTTAAATATAATTTAAATCTAACGAAATAAATTAACTCTTATTAAATAAATTATTCCTATTTAAAGCTAAATACTTACCTGTAAAATACATCCTAATATAGCTACAATATAAATTATAATTATATTATAGCTATTTTAGGATTTATATTTATTTTACAGGCAACTTGGTAATTATTTTAACCAGGTACAATAGCTATTTAATAGTTACCTAGTTAAAATATTAACAAATTTACCTGTAAAATTAATCCTAACCTAAGATATAATTAAACCTAACACTACCCTATCAATAAATTAATTAAATAAACTACCTACAATTACCTACAATTAACCTAACACTACACTATCAATAAATTAATTAAACACAATTGCTACAAATAAATACAATTACATAAACTAGCTAAAGTACAAAAAATAAAAAAGAACTAAGTTACAAAAAATAAAAAAATATTTACAAACATAAGAAAAATATTACAACAATTTTAAACTAATTACACCTACTCTAAGCCCCCTAATAAAATAACAAAGCCCCCCAAAATAAAAAATTCTCTACCCTATTCTAAATTAAAAAAGGTAAAAGCTCTTTTACCTTACCAGCCCTGAACAGGGCCCTTTGCGGGGCATGCCCCAAGAATTTCAGCTCTTTTGCCTGTAAAAAAAAACATACAATACCCCCCCCCAACATTACAACCCACCACCCACATACCCCTAATCTAACCCAAACCCCCCTTAAATAAACCTAACACTAAGCCCCTGAAGATCTTCCTACCTTGACTTCACCATCCAGGTTCACCGATCCGTCCTGAAGAGCTCCTCCGATGTCCTGATCCAAGCCCAAGCGGGGGGCTGAAGAGGTCCATGATCCGGTCAAAGTCTTCATCCAAGCGGGGCAGAAGAGGATCTTCCATCCGATTGAAGTCTTCATCCAAGCAGCATCCATCCGGAGCGAAGCGGCAGGATCCTGAAGACCTCCAGCGCGGAACATCCATCCGGCCCGACGACTGAACGACGAATGACTGTTCCTTTAAGGGACGTCATCCAAGATGGCGTCCCTCGAATTCCGATTGGCTGATAGGATTCTATCAGCCAATCGGAATTAAGGTAGGAATTTTCTGATTGGCTGATGGAATCAGCCAATCAGAATCAAGTTCAATCCGATTGGCTGATCCAATCAGCCAATCAGATTGAGCTCGCATTCTATTGGCTGTTCCACTCAATCTAGTGTTAGGTTTATTTAAGGGGGGTTTGGGTTAGATTAGGGGTATGTGGGTGGTGGGTTGTAATGTTGGGGGGGGTATTGTATGTTTTTTTTTACAGGCAAAAGAGCTGAAATTCTTGGGGCATGCCCCGCAAAGGGCCCTGTTCAGGGCTGGTAAGGTAAAAGAGCTTTTACCTTTTTTAATTTAGAATAGGGTAGGGAATTTTTTATTTTGGGGGGCTTTGTTATTTTATTAGGGGGCTTAGAGTAGGTGTAATTAGTTTAAAATTGTTGTAATATTTTTCTTATGTTTGTAAATATTTTTTTATTTTTTGTAACTTAGTTCTTTTTTATTTTTTGTACTTTAGCTAGTTTATGTAATTGTATTTATTTGTAGCAATTGTGTTTAATTAATTTATTGATAGTGTAGTGTTAGGTTAATTGTAGGTAATTGTAGGTAGTTTATTTAATTAATTTATTGATAGGGTAGTGTTAGGTTTAATTATATCTTAGGTTAGGATTTATTTTACAGGTAAATTTGTTATTATTTTAACTAGGTAACTATTAAATAGCTATTGTACCTGGTTAAAATAATTACCAAGTTGCCTGTAAAATAAATATAAATCCTAAAATAGCTATAATATAATTATAATTTATATTGTAGCTATATTAGGATGTATTTTACAGGTAAGTATTTAGCTTTAAATAGGAATAATTTATTTAATAAGAGTTAATTTATTTCGTTAGATTTAAATTATATTTAACTTAGGGGGGTGTTAGAGTTAGGGTTAGACTTAGCTTTAGGGGTTAATCCATTTATTATAGTAGCGGTGAGCTCCGGTCGTCAGATTAGGGGTTAATAATTGAAGTTAGGTGTCGACGATGTTAGGGAGGGCAGATTAGGGGTTAATACTATTTATTATAGGGTTAGTGAGGCGGATTAGGGGTTAATACATTTATTATAGTAGCGCTCAGGTCCGCTCGGCAGATTAGGGGTTAACCCCTTAATGACCACAGCACTTTTCCATTTTCTGTCCATTTGGGACCAAGGCTATTTTTACATTTTTGCAGTGTTTGTGTTTAGCTGTAATTTTCCTCTTACTCTTTTACTGTACCCACACATATTATATACCGTTTTTCTCGCCATTAAATGGACTTTCTAAAGATACCATTATTTTCATCATATCTTATTATTTACTATAAAAGAAAATATAAAATATGAGGAAAAAATGGAAAAAAAACACACTTTTTCTAACTTTGTCCCCCAAAATCTGTTACACATCTACAACCACCAAAAAACACCCATGCTAAATAATTTCTAAATTTTGTCCTGAGTTTAGAAATACCCAATGTTTGCACGTTCTTTACTTTTTTTGCAAGTTATAGGGCCATAAATACAAGTAGCACTTTGCTATTTCCAAACCACTTTTTTTCAAAATGAGCGCTAGTTACATTGGAACCCTGATATCTGTCAGGAATACCTGAATATCCCTTGACATGTATATATTTTTTTTTAGAAGACATCCCAAAGTATTGATCTAGGCCCATTTTGGTATATTTCATGCCACCATTTCACCGCCAAATGCGATCAAATAAAAAAAATTGTTCACTTTTTCACAAATTTTTTCACAAACTTTAGGATTCTCACTGAAATTATTTACAAACAGCTTGTGCAATTATGGCATAAATGGTTGTAAATTTTTCTCTGGAATCCCCTTTGTTCAGAAATAGCAGACATATATGGCTTTGACGTTGCTTTTTGGTAATTAGAAGGCCGCTAAATGCCACTGCGCACCATGCATGTATTATGCACAGCAGGGAAGGGGTTAATAAGGGAGCATGTAGGGAGCTTTTTGGGGTAATTTTAGCTTTAGTGTAGTGTAGTAGACAACCCAAAGTATTGATCTACGCCCATTTTGGTATATTTCATGCCACCATTTCACCGCCAAATGCGATCAAATAAAGAAAAACGTTAAATTTTTCAAAATTTTAGATTTCTCACTGAAATCATTTACAAACATTTTGTGCAATTATGGCACAAATGGTTGTAAATGCTTCTCTGGGGTCTCCTTTGTTCAAAAATAGCAGACATATATGGATTTGGTGTTGCTTTTAGGTAATTAGAAGGCCGCTAAATGCCACTGCGCACAACACGTGAATTATGCCCAGCAATGAAGGGGTTAATTAGGTAGCTTGTATGGAGTTTGCAGGGTTAATTTTAGCTTTAGTGTAGAGATCAGCTTCCCACCTGACACATCAGACCCCCTGATCCCTCCCAAAGAGCTCTCTTTCCTCCCCCACCCCAAAAATTGTCCCCGCCATCTTAAGTACTGGCAGAAAGTCTGCCAGTACTAAAATAAAAGGTATCCTTTTTTTATATATAGCATATTTACATATGCTGCTGTGTAAGATTCCCCCCTTAGCCCCCAACCTCCCTGATCCCCCCCAATACAGCTCTCTAACCCTCCCCCTCTGCCTTATTGGGGGCCATCTTGGGTACTGGCAGCTGTCTGCCAGTACCCAGTTTGCATGTAAAAATGTCTATTTTATTTTTATTTTTGTTTTTTCTGCAGTGTAGCTTCCCCCCCCCCCCCCCAAGACTAATCCCCCACCCCCTCCCAGATCCCTTAGATTACTTTATTCAGGGATTTTATCCCTCCTTTCTCCCCATAATAAAAAAAACCCTTTCTGTAGTGTAAGTGGTTCCCACCCGCTCCCTCCCCGTGCACGCGCCCGCCCACCACCCCCGTGCACGCGCGCGCGCCCGTGCGCGCCCCCGGCGATACCGCCCCCGATCCCGCCCCCCTCTTTTACCAAGAAGCCATCGATGGCCGCCCACCCACCTCCCACTTCAGCTCCCACCCACCAACGAATGCGGCCATCGATGTCCGGTGCAGAGAGGGCCACAGAGTGGCTCTCTCTGCACCGGAGGGGTAAAAAATGTTATTGCAGGATGCCTCAATATCGAGGCATCCTGCAATAACCGGAAAACAGCTGGAAGTGATCAGGATCGCTTCCAGCTGCTTTCCACACTGAGGACGTGCAGGGTACGTTCTCAGGCATTAACTGCCTTTTTTCTGAGGACGTACCCTGCACGTCCTCAGTCGTTAAGGGGTTAATAAGTGTAGGCAGGTGTCGGCGACGTTGAGGGGGGCAGATTAGGGGTTAATAAATATAATATAGGGGTCGACGGTGTTAGGGGCAGCAGATTAGGGGTACATAGGGATAACGTAGGTGGCGGCGCTTTGCGGTCGGAAGATTAGGGGTTAATTATTTTAAGTAGCTGGCGGCGACGTTGTGGGGGGCAGGTTAGGGGTTAATAAATGTAATACAGGGGTCAGCGGGGTTAGGGGCAGCAGATTAGGGGTACATAAGTATAACGTAGGTGGCGGTCGGCAGATTAGGGGTTAAAAATTTTTAATCGAGTGGCGGCGATGTGGGGGGAGCTCGGTTTAGGGGTACATAGGTAGTTTATGGGTGTTAGTGTACTTTAGGGTACAGTAGTTAAGAGCTTTATGAACCGGCGTTAGCCCAGAAAGCTCTTAACTACTGCTATTTTCCTGCGGCTGGAGTTTTGTCGTTAGAGCTCTAACGCTCACTTCAGAAACGACTCTAAATACCGGCGTTAGAAAGATCCCATTGAAAAGATAGGATACGCAATTGACGTAAGGGGATCTGCGGTATGGAAAAGTCGCGGCTGAAAAGTGAGCGTTAGACCCTTTAATCACTGACTCCAAATACCAGCGGGCGGCCAAAACCAGCGTTAGGAGCCTCTAACGCTGGTTTTCACGGCTAACGCCAAACTCCAAATCTAGGCCTAAGCTAGCTACAATATAACTAATAGTTATGTTGTAGCTGGTTTAGGTTTTATTTTTATTTCACAGGTAAATTTGCATTTATTTTAACTAGGTAGACTAGTTAGTAAATAGTTATTAACTATTTACTAACTACCTAGTTAAAATAAATACCTGTGAAACAAAACCTAAGCTGACTTACACTAAAACCTAACATTACAAAAAATAAAAAAACTTCAATTACAAAAAATAAAAAACCTACCATTATAAAAAATAAAAACCTACCATTACAAAAAATAAGAAAGGAAATTATCCAAAACAATAAAAAATATTCCTATTCTAATACCCTCTAAAAAAATAAAAATCCACCCCAAAATAAAAAACCCTAATCTATAATAAACTACCAAGGGCCCTTAAAAGGGCCTTTTGTAGGACATTGCCCTAAAGTTAACAGCTCTTTTGCTAAAAAAGAAAATCAAACAGCCCCTAACAGTATATAAACCTCCACCCCCCAAACCCATAAAATAAAAATAAAGTAAAACCTAATCTACCCATTGCCCTGAAAAGAGCATTTGTATGGGCATTGCCCTTAAAATGGCATTCAGCTCTTTTTCCTGCCCTTAAAAGGGCATTCAGCTCTTTTATGAAATGCCCAACCCCTAATTTAAAAATATAAACCCACCCCAAAAGGAAAAAAAAACATTGCACAAAATAACAAACACATTATCCAAAATAATAACAATTATTCCTATTCTAATACCCATTTTTTTAAAAAAAAAACACCCCAAAATAAAAAACCTAATCTGTAATAAACCACCAATAGCCCTTAAAAGGGCCTTTTGTAGGGCATTGCCCTAAGTTAAACAGCTCTTTTGCCTGAAAAAAAAAATACAAAGATCCACTAACATTATAAACCCTTAGCCCCCTAAACCCACAAAATAGTAAAAACTATCTTAAAAAAACTAATCTACCCATTTCCCTGAAAAGGGCATTTGTATGAGCATTGCCCTTAAAAGGGCATTTAGCTCTTTTGTATTGCCCTAAAAAGAAAAAACAGCCAATAGGATGAGAGCTTCTGAAATTCTATTGGCTGTTCAAATCAGCCAATAGAATTTCAGTTGTTCTCATCCTATTAGCTTATTTGAACAGCCAATAGGATTTCAGTAGCTCTCATCCTATTGGCTGATTTGAGTTTCCAAAATCAAATCAGCCAAAAGGAATGCAAGGGGCGCCATTTTAAATCACTTACCTTGCATTGAAGATTCAGTATACGTCAGGGACTGTATGAAGAGAATGCTCCGCGCCGGATGTCTTCAGGATTGACCTGCTCCGCTCCGCCAGGATGAAGATAGAAGATGCCACCGGGATGAAGATAGAAGATGCCGCCTGGATGAAGATGGAGCCGCCGGGATGAAGATGAAGCCGTCGGGATGAAGATCCTTCAAGTGGGACTTCAGCAACTGTGAGTACCTAAAGAGGGGTTAGTGTTAAGTTTTTTTAAGTTTTTTTGGGTGGGTTTTGGGCTATTCTTAAAAGAGCTAAATGCCCTTTTCAGGGCAATGCAAAAGAGCTAAATGCCCATACAAATGCCCTTTTCAGGGCAATGGGTAGCTTAGGTTTTTGTTAGAGTTAGGTTTTTTATTTTGGGGGGTTGGTTGGGTGGTGAGTTTTACTGTCTTTGTAATTTTTTTTACATGTAAAAGTGCTGTTTAACTTAGGGCAATGCCCTACAAAAGGCCCTTTTAAGGGCTATTGGTAGTTTATTGTAGGTTAGGTTTTTTTTGTTTTTTTGGTTGGACTTTTTTTATATTTATAGGTCTATTAGATTAGGTGTAATTCTTTTTTATTTTTGATCATTTAGTTTGTTATTTTTTGTAATTTAGTGTTTGTTATTTTTTGCAATTTAGTCTTTTTTATTTTTTGTAATTAGATACTTTGTAATTTTTAGAGTAGTGTTAGGATTTTTTTAATGGGTAATATAGTTTATTTAATTGGTAAATAGTTTAACTTTAGTTTAATAGTTATATTAGTTTAATTGTTAGTTTAAAATTAGTTTTTTTTTAAATTTGACAGGTAAATTGTAATTTAATTTAAGATAGGGAGATTGTAATTTTAATATAATGTTAGGGGGACGTTAGGTTTAGGGGTTACTAGTTTAAATTAGTTTATTGTGATGTGTGGGCTTTCGGTTTAGGGGTTAAAAGGTTTATTTAGTATATTTCATTGTGGGGGGGCTTTAGGGGTTAATAGGTTTATTATAGTGGTGGCAGAATTAGGGGTTAATAACTTTAGTATAGTGGGGACGATGTCAGCGGATGGCAGATTAGGGGTTAATAATATTTAAATAGTGTCTGTGATGCAGGAGGGCGGCAGTTTAAGGGTTAATAACCTTATAGTGGCAACGATGTTGGGGAGCGGCGGAATAGGGGTTAATAAATTTTATTAGTGGCGGCAAGGTCGGAAGCAGCAGATTAGGGGTTATTAACTTTAATATAGTGTTTGCGATGCGGGTATGCCTCGGTTTAGGGATTAATAGGTAGTTTATGGGTGTTTAGTGTACTTTGTGACAGTTTAGTTATGAGTTTTATGTAACAGTTTTGTAGCGTAAAACTCATAAATACTGCTCTCAGATTGCAAAACGGATCTTGTAGGTATACCATGTAACGAAAGCTTTTTAGCCTCACCGCAAAACTCGTAATGGCTGCGCTATGAAATTCCCATGAAAAAAACGTAATTTTTAGGAGTGCGGGACTGACATTGCATTACAGGCTAAAAGGCTTGTGGTACAGCTATACCGACAAGACTTGTAATGGCTGCGGTGCTGTTTGATGTGTATACATGTGTATATATGCATTAATATGTGTGTATTTATTTATTTATTTATTTATTTATTTATATATATATATATATAAATATATATATATATATATATATATATATATATATATATGTGCATATACATATTTCACATATTAACACATAAATACATATGTATGTACACACACACACACACACACATATATATATATATACACACACACATTTATATACAGGTATATATATATATATATATATATATATATTTGTTTATATACACACATTGCCATATACCATATCCCTTTTAACCCTGTATGAAACATGTCAGTTGTTCCAGTCTGTGATTACCTATAGACTGTGGTTGAATAAAATTGGACTTCCTTTAGCACTCATGTTGTCTGGCAGCAGTATCTTCCTCTTGTTTTTTTTGCTTTACTTGACGGCTATAGAGTGCCGTTACTACGGCTATAGAGTGCCGTTACTACGGCTATAGAGTGCCGACACCCTGTATTACCGAACCTCTAGATCCATTCACACGCAGCAGAACCAGTGTGACTGTACACACCCACAGCTGTACTCGGACCCAATCCCGGTCTTTCTTGAAGGAAACCCCCACAACACAGGCTTTCTGACGTTTTCTTGTTTACTCGGCTGCTGGTGCCGAGGACGGCGGGCTTCATACCTGGCATCTTCGGTACCAGTTGGGACTCTACTATACTATGCTAACACAGTGGTGAGTGGTCACACATCATTGGGAGAGACGTGACCGAGGAGGTGACTCAGGTGTTTATGTAGGCAACTTTGCCACTCTGGGATAAAAAAAAAATATTGACTTACGGCACTAACATCTTCAGTTGAATGATGAACTGTAACCCACGAAATATACTCCCGTACGGACCTGCAATAACTATATTGGCTTACACAGAGTGGAGTGCTTTGTCTCCCTTCTTTTTTGATATATCTCTATATTTATATTTATTTATATACACACATTGCCATATACCATATCCCTTTTAACCCTTATAAAACATATTTATTAATATTATATAAAATATTTTTAACAGTGCATATTTGAGTGCAACCTTTTTTTTAACCCTTATACTTTAAGCTTGGTCTTAAATCGAGCTAATCCAGGGAGTGCATGCTCGTTAGGACATTTGCAAAATCCCTTACTGTGTCTCGTGCTAAGAATAGTGCACCACTTGTAATCTAGCCCTATAAGTGATAACGTTTTTACAAAACAAAAAAAAAAATAAGAAAAAAGTATCAAAATATTTCTTAAAGGTAATAATAATAGAAAATAATATTTAGTATAAAGTATTAAAAATAATTTAGCAATTCTTCATAAAACAATTTTAAACATACACTGTGCAAGATGAATATGTAATGAACAAATACACTGAATACTGAGCACGGTATATAATATATTTTATAAGCATATAAAAAGTTCATGTATTACAAATATTTATGTTAAAAAATAAAGGATTATGTTTTCCTTGTTTGAAAGATATTGGGCCAGATTAACAGTGGTGCTCTATTTAACGCTTTTTCTTAAGCATAAACTTCACTAGAAGTAATCTTTTGCATGCCTCAGGTTGCACGTGTATTGCAAGTTGAAAGTAAAAAGTTTACTCGAAACCCGACGTAGCTAATCAAATATTGCGACCGCGTTAATGTATTCTCCCAATGGAAGTCAATGGAGAGCGCAGAAGAAAAAACCTAACACCCATCACTCGCGCACTAACCTGACAGGAGTTATGAATATTTTATTGTAAATAGATATTTTTTTATATATATATATGTATATACCAATACTGTAAGGGACACTGAACCCAATTTTTTTCTTTCGCGATTCAGCTAGAGCATGCAATTTTAAGCAACTTTCTAATTTACTCCTATTATCAACTTTTCTTCATTCTCTTAATATCTTTATTTGAAAACCAAGAATGTAAGTTTAGATGCCGGCCATTTTTTGGTGAGCAACCTGGGTTGTTCTTGCTGATTGGTGGATAAATTCACCCACCAATAAACAAGTGCTGTCCAGAGTTTGGAACCAAAAATTGGCTGGTTTCTTAGCTTAGATGCCTTCTTTTTCAAATAAAGATAGCAAGAGAACGAAGTAAATTTAATCATAGGAGTAAATTAGAAAGTTGCTTAAAATTGCATGCTCTATCTGAATTAAAAAAATGGGTTCAGTGTCCCTTTAATTCCTTAAAGGGCCACTGTAAGTAAATATTTTCTATGCCTGTTACTAACTAACTACCCCAAATACGCTTTTTATCAATAGCATTTCATTAACATATTTCTACCGTATATCAGAAATCTTGTCTGCAAATTTAATTGTTTTCCAAACCTACTCCGTGGGTATCCTTTGCTCTGTACCAATCCGTTTACAATACCTAGGTTTTAAAATGTCACTTTAAACACAAAGTTATTGGTTTAAGTATTTTGAACATGCAGTGCTGAAAATAGTGGGCAGGATAATGTGACATCATCGGCGAATAAAATATATAACTTTTAGAACGTTATGAAACTTCGTTTTGGAGAAAATATAGGTCAGTAGGTTTTAATTCATGTTTATTAACTTTAATATGTTAGTTGTTTAGCTTAAAAATTATAACAGAAAGTAATCCTTTAAGGTATATAGGTATAGATATCTATTTTGTATTAACTTTAAAAAATCATTTTTTTTCTATGTGAAGAACATAGGAATGTAAAATGTAATTATATATAGGTATAGATATATACATATATATATATATATATATATATATTGGAATATCAATTTAGAAATACATAGAACATATTCTGCTATGTGCAAAACATTGAATGTGAAATATTCTTGGAGTACTGCACATGCGTATCGCAATTAAGCAACGCCCCTAAGGCTATCGCTATGTGAAAGTTAATTGGTTAGAGGAGACAAGCCCCTATGTTGTCAACAGGCAACAAACAGCTAAAGACAGCAGCAAGAGCAGCTGGAAAAAGAGATCACTGGATACGCATAGCCAGAGATTGTTAAGGACACCCTTACACGGTGTAAAAATTCATATGGGGAAAGGAAAATTCATATGGGGAAAGGAAAAATAACTCATATGGGGAAAGTAAAAATAACTGATCTGCCATATATAGCACAGACACAGTCCCTAACACGGTCAAATGCAGGAATATTGAGCTAATCAATAGTTGGTAGATCCATTAGCACCGGATGGTAAACGGAAGAATTAATCAAGGGGGCATATTGTACAGAAGAGTACATGCACAGTGGATAAAAAAGTACATGTATAGTATATCAAAAAAGCTCATTTTGAGTTTACAAAAAGCCAAATTTGATTAAAAAATAAACAGTTAACCTATTGTATTAAAACAAGGGTGGAAAAAGGCACACACAACACAACTCAAGGGATCGCTATGTATACTCCAAATGCATAAAAAATACACAAAAGATATATATAAGATATAGTATGCAGTCATATCCAAATGTCCAATGGCTAAATACACAATGTAAAGCAAACTCCATTATATGACACACCAAAAAATTTTTTTAACAGGTATTCACATAAACAAACCCAATAGATAGCAGGTATATACATAGACATAGAATTTAATGTCAAATGCCCACGTTTGGGTCTCAAGGATTAAACCAGGTAATCAATGTCCACAATATCCAAAAGCAATGGAGAACATCAGAAAGTCAAAAAAATAAGTCAAATAATAAGTAAACCACAATTGTTTCTGTGGACTAACCACAGAGAGTAAACACAGTGTTTACAGGGAACAAAAAGGTGGTACCTGTGTCTTCTGATGTCACAAGAAGCAATACCAGTCGATACTCATGTTAAGGCCGTGTGGGTGGACTGTGTTCAATTTATAAAAACATTCAGCCTCTCCACGGAGTAGTAGCTTGTCACGGTCCCCCCCCCCGCGGTTTAGCGGTGGGATGTGGTCAATCAGCTTGAACCTAAGATCAGATACCGTGCGGCCCATCTCCAAAAAGTGCCTGGCCACGGGTTGGTCACTCTTCCCATTACCGATGGCTGCTCGTATGGCACTTCTGTGATTCGCCATCCTCTTTTTTATGTCATCAGAAGTTTTTCCAATGTAGAATAAACCACAATTGCAGTTTAGCATGTATATCACATATTGTGTGATACACGTAAGGTAATGTTTAATTTTAAACAACTCATTCGTGTGAGGATGTCGGAATTGACTGCCTTGGAGCATTGAATTGCACGTCACACAACTGGGGCACTTGAATGATCCTTTTTTAGTGGGTCGGGTTTTTTTTACTGTAACTGTTAATGGGGTCAGTTTTCATCAGTATGTCTTTTAAATTCCTCCCTCTCTTGTAACCAATTATTGGAGGGCCATACCCATGGTATGGTAATGATGCATCTGATTCAATTATGTCCCATTTCTCTTTCAATGTCATACCCAGTGTCCTTGTGTCTGGGGAGTAAGTAGTGATGAAATTCATTCTGGTCTTGGGGTCCACACTCGTCCTGTTCTCTGTGATATCCTTTCTAGCTTTCTTAATCAGTTCATTATTATAGCCCCTGTTCCGGAACCTTTCCTCCATTTCATTCAGCTGGGTGTTCCTTCTGATGTCAGAAGAGTTATTTCTTGTAACCCGTAGTAGCTGCGCTTTTGGAATAGCTTGTATAAGAGATCTAGGGTGGAAGCTGGAGGCATGCAGCAGTGTATTACGGTCAGTTTCTTTCTTAAACAGGGTTGTACCCAGGCCAGAGTCTTCTTTATAGATTCTTAGATCTAAAAAATCTACTTCGTTGTAGCGTGACACCTCTTTCAGTTTCACCTGGTCACCCATTGTATTCAGGTTTTTCACCCATTCCTGGAATGATTCTGTAGTACCTCTCCACACCACGATGATGTCATCAATGTACCTTTTATAAAAAAGTACCTGTTTATATTCATATACCTTGAAGACATTCTCCTCCATGTGTTCCATAAAGAGATTTGCGAAGGCCGGGGCCATATTGGAGCCCATCGCCGTTCCCATCAACTGGAGGTAAAATCTCTTCTAAAATTTGAAATAGTTCATCTTCAGGCATAGAGCTAGTAAATCAATGATGAATCCAACCGGGGGTCCAATGTAGGGATGTTTTTCCAGACTTCGTCTTACGATATCCATACCCATTTCATGAGGTATAATAGTGTAAAGACTTGCTACATCCAAACTAGCCAGAACATCACCTGGTAGTATTTCGGTTAGTGCAGCTAGGTCTTTAATTAATGCAGTGGAGTCTCTCAGGTATGACCTCATATTAGTCACCATAGGTTGTAGAATGGAGTCTACATACGTGGCCAGAGGTTGAAGGAGTGAACCCCTGGCAGAGACAATCGGTCTCCCAGGTGGATGGTCCAGTTGTTTATGAATTTTAGGCAGTGTATACAGGATTGGTCTGATTGGGTAGTCAGTAATCATCCGGTCCCATAATCTTGTGTCAATCCAATTCATCTCTGCCCCATGTTCAATAAGGGCATCAATCTGTGCTTTGTAGGTAATGGTCGGGTCGCAGGGCAGTGCCATATAAGTCGCAGTATCTGCCAGTTGTTTATCAATCTCCATTTTGTAGTCTTTGTAGTCTTGTAGGACTATCACACCCCCTTTGTCCGCCGGGCGTATGACAATTGAATCATCAGCTGTAAGCAATCTTATGGCCTCCCAGTCAGAGGTAGTCATGTTGTTTCTATACTTCATCTGGCAGCCAGCATTCAGTTTTTGTTGTATAATCCTTGTGTATGTCCTTATACTAGGATTAGTAGTGGGAGGATCAAATGAACTTGGTTTCTTAAATGAGTGGGGCTGGTCCTCTGTGGTCCCACTGTGTTTACTCTCTGTGGTTAGTCCACAGAAACAATTGTGGTTTACTTATCATTTGACTTATTTTTTTGACTTTCTGATGTTCTCCATTGCTTTTGGATATTGTGGACATTGATTACCTGGTTTCATCCTTAAGACCCAAATGTGGGCATTTGACATTGAATTCTATGTCTATGTATATACCTGCTATCTATTGGGTTTGTTTATGTGAATACCTGTTAAAAATTTTTTTTGGTGTGTCATATAATGGAGGTTGCCTTACATTGTGTATTTAGCCATGGGACATTTGGATATGACCGCATACTATATCTTATATATATCTTTTGTGTATTTTTTATGCATTTGGAGTATACATAGCAATCCCTTGAGTTGTGTTGTGTGTGCCTTTTTCCACCCTTGTTTTAATACAATAGGTTAACTGTTTATTTTTTAATCAAATTTGGCTTTTTGTAAACTCAAAATTTGCTTTTTTGATATACTATACATGTACTTTTTTATCCACTGTGCATGTACTCTTCTGTACAATATGCCCCCTTGATTAATTCTTCCGTTTACCATCCGGTGCTAATGGATCTACCAACTATTGATTAGCTCAGTATTCCTGCATGTGTCCGTGTTAGGGACTGTGTCTGTGCTATATATGGCAGATCAGTTATTTTTACTTTCCCCATATGAGTTATTTTTCCTTTCCCCATATGAATTTTCCTTTCCCCATATGAATTTTTACACCGTGTAAGGGTGTCCTTAACAATCTCTGGCTATGCGTATCCAGTGATCTATTTTTCCAGCTGCTCTTGCTGCTGTCTTTAGCTGTTTGTTGACTGTTGACAACATAGGGGCTTGTCTCCTCTAACCAATTAACTTTCACATAGCGATAGCCTTAGGGGCATTGCTTAATTGCGATACGCATGTGCAGTACTCCAAGCTTATTGTATCTCCGGTAACACACACAACTCTCCGCGGAGCTATATCCCTCTAAACCCATCAGGTATTTATCTTCTCCTTATCTGTATGCATAGAGTGTTTTACTGGTTACTCCATGTTCATGTGCCTTGATAGCCCCTCTTCCTGCCAGCGCTACATTGATACTAATGAGATAAGTCCCAATACATATACCTTGGACACCCCCTGCTAATATATGCTAATGTATGCCTGCAGTGTGATTTCTACTTATAGTCGTTCTGCTATCTTGTCTACCTACCTGTATGATGGGGATAGTATGCCCTGTATATGTATATATTGCTTGCTCAGTATAAGCCTGTAATGAAATGTTTAATCTAAACATTGCTCATTGGTCCTGTTAACTGCTGCCCATCCATAACATCTATCTATGCTGAATACTTTTTTCTATTGATATTCTGTTTGATCTTTAATTGTATCTACCGTTTGCATTATGATTCCCACTTGCTCTGTATATGTACATGGTTGCAATGTTCACTTATTTGGTATATTGTGGTATATTTTGTTTTTTTAATTCATTTGTTTTTTTAATTCATTTGTATGGGGTTTTTTGACACTTGGTGATTGCCATGGCAACAATTTTGGCGCAATTTCACACTGGGGGAGGGTCTTATGGAACAGTATAAATGTTTGCTTCATTCTATGTACTCTGGTCTGATGAAGGGGTGTATTCCCCGAAACGTCACTGAATAAATCCAGTATTGTCAAGACCAGTGAGTGCTGTCTCCTGATTTCCATATTCTACACCATATTCTAGCACCCTGGCATTTGGAACTAAAGTGTTAGTGAGAGTGCACCTGCCAATACCTGCTATATATATATATATATATATATATATATATATATATATATATATATATATATATATGTATACATATGTATTTTTGTGTTTATATGTGTATATATGTCTGTAAATACATATATATATATCGAGAAATAGTCAGAGGGGAAGCAACTGTTTTGAGCTATATTTAGTATTCTAGTTTCAGACTAATAAATGTCTAAATAGAACAATATGGTGCAGACCCATATTATAAAAGACATGAAGCAAATAAGAACGAATAAACAAGAACAAAATCTTGTCTGTTAAAAAGACAGGGAAATCAGCACTCTTTTATAAAATTAGAAAAATGCTCAAAAAATATATATACTTCAATATAATTTTTTAATTTTTTATTTTTTTTAATTGTGAATCAGTGACATCTCACCCTGTGAGAACACCACCAGTCATTCAAAATGTTCAATTCCAAGATACATATACAATGTGTAAGCACACAAGGACATACATATTAAAAAAACATACATAACATGATTGTTATATGCAAAGTGCATGATGAACCTGACCGGTCAGGGATGAACACAGGCGCAAATAAATTCCAGCTGTTGGTATCTGGCTGTTAATGGCAAGGTATTAATTCGCCTACTACACCCTACTGCTCACAGAACCCCCAAACCAGTGACGTGCTGTCATAGGAGGCAGGTGAGGCAGCGCCTCACCTCTCCTATGGCTATGTGTGTATAATCTTTTTTTAATGCTTTATAAAAAATATATATATTTTAAAGTTTATAAAAAAAAAATTTTTTTACTTCAAGGTACCAACACCCCTCCCCCCCATTCCACCACCGCCACAATGTAATAATGCCCCTCCACCGCCGCTACAATGTAATAATGCCTTGATGCAATCCATATTGCGCAATGAAGGGGAGGCTGTGAGACGTTCAGCTGCCCCTCCATTACGCAACATAGATCATGTCTTCTTGTTTGTATGAGCCGCGAGAGGCGAGCTAGCACCACCCAGTGGTGCTGCTCCTCACGGCCCATATGATCCTAATAGAGGCTATCTCCAAACAAGCCTCAGGTCCCGGGAGCCAATCAGGTCTCAGTGACATCACAAGTGAAGGAGGTGGAACGGAACTGCTGGTGGCCTTGTGCGGCGGGAAGTTAGAAGAAGAGTGAAAGTAATTATGACAGGCGAGATGACGGGGCCGGACTCACTGTGATCTGCCTGCAGTAGCTGTGCATGCGGGGATACAACAGAAGATTGAGATCAGGGATTCAGTCTTCTGCACTGACCGGGGAGGAGCTGCCATTGTAGGTAGGGAAGGGAGCTGGTACCGGGGACTTGGCAAGGTTGGCCGCGGTGCTGGGAAGCTAATAGGGGCTTCTGGTTTTGGTGGGCTTGGAGTGACCTGCAATTAGCTTCAGGGACTAACGCAATAGTTGCAGACGGACACCCGGGACATGCAGTTTTGTTTGGGTGCAGGGCATGTGTTTGTTTGTTTTTTCATTTAGCCTAATCGTTAATGCTTTTTTTTTTTTTATTAAGCAGAGTCAGAGCGTTATAGGCTTTTTTTTTATCCCTTTAGCAGACAGACAGGTATAGATTTTTTTTTTTTTTTTTTTTTTTCTTAGAGAATAATGTATTTATTTTTGTATTCCCCTTATTACTGAGCCACAGGTTTAACAGTGTGTCCCACGCAGCTCATCTCTTCCCTTCTAGTCCCCGCTTTCAGTCAGAAGGTGTTATACTTGGGCCTCTTAGTGTCATTTTGTGGCTGCACAGCTCTGCTATACATCTCTGACTACTCAGTATAATAGAGATAGGCTTGCTCCGATTCTGCTCCTGTGCTGCTGTGAGCTAAAGGGGGAGACCGTTTTAAAAATGCATCAATATTTGTATGATTTTGCTTAAATTTTTTTATTCATCTGAACTTTGCTGCAGTTTTACTTTGAAGTTTTCCAGCGTTTTATGTATGGAAAACCTAAAAGTAAAACAGCAGCAAAGTTCAGTTGAATAAAAAAAAAATGTAAGCAAAATCATACAAATATTGATGTATTTTTAAAACATACCCCCCCCCCCCTTAGCTCACAGATTAGCCAGGAGCAGAATCGGAGCAAGCCTACTCTCTATTATACTGAGTAGTCAGTGATGTATAGCAGAGCTGCGCACAGTGCCGGCGCTTGTGACTGGGAAATCAGAAGTGAAAATAGGGAGGTGGATGCAAAGCGCCGCGTGATTGGTTGAAAATGAGCCATGACCATGTGAGTGACTCGCAGACGCAGACCGGTACTAAAGTTTAGAAGTTAAGAGGTAGGATGGCCTGTAAGGCGCGCGCCATATGGCACATCATGGGAAGTGGGAACTGTCTGACTTGCATACAGGATAAAGTTGAAGTGAAGAGGTAGGATGGCGAGGGTCTGGGGTA
The DNA here is from genome assembly GCF_027579735.1 of Bombina bombina. NCBI lineage: Eukaryota > Metazoa > Chordata > Amphibia > Anura > Bombinatoridae > Bombina > Bombina bombina. The sequence goes on along the minus strand of NC_069502.1, from coordinate 395,900,100 downwards.
AATGTTCCCTGTAAGGAGCGTGCCGTGCAGCACATAACGGATACTGACTTGCATACAGGACAGACTGCTGTGTGACACATAAGGGGCACCTTGATGAGACCTCACAAGTGACAAAGTGGGAAGAGGTCATAGTCCTGCTGGCAGCTGGGGGGAATCACAGTGACAGGGTGTAGTGTAACAAGAATCACAGGACTGGAGTGATAAGAGGGAATCCCATGGGGCAGGGCTTTCAGTCACTCTGTGATTGATTACACAGTCTGAGCATTGGACGGTTCACACTGACACCAGTTAGGGGAATAGACCCCCCCCCCCCACAAGGGTTGTCTGCACTTGCCCTGATTACCCCCTGGCTCTGACACTCCATGACATGGGACTGTGCTGCTGTCATGACAGAGAACAACTGAGCTCAGGTAATTTGCTGAAAACTCTGCATAAGGAGATTCTTGGGATGTTTTGGGTGCCAGGAGGGACTTAAGCTGTTCCCTCTTTGGGAAGTAAGGAATTATAAGGGGATAAAAGGCCTATAACTGTCTCTGCTTAATAAAAAAAATAATATATATATATAGCTGTCTTTCTGCTAAGGGGATAAAAAGCCTATAACTGTCTGATTCTGCTTAATAAAAAAAAAGCTGTAACTCTGTCTGCTAAGGGGATAAAAAGCCTATAACTGTCTGACTCTGCTTAATAAAAAAAAAACTATAAGGCCTTCTCGGACTATTACGCTGCTCTTTACGACCTAGACAGCGGTGCCAAGGTCCCACCGGTGAGCGGTAGGGAGTTGAGGCAATTTCTAACCAAGTTGCAATTACCGCAGCTAAGTGAGGAGTCTGTTGCAGCCCTTGATAGACCATTTACCTTGGAGGAGGTGAAAGCTGCCGTCCTGTCCCTTAAGCCTCATAAGGCTCCTGGTCCGGACGGTTTCTCCACCCTCTTTTACAGAACCTTTGTGTCTCTTATCTCTCCTCTTCTGCTCCGACTGTTTAATGATGTGGCTAAAAGAGGAAAGATGTTAGGAGAATTCCTGGAGGCTACTATCATGGCCATCCCTAAAGAAGGAAAAGACCCCAAGGAATGTGGGAGCTATAGACCTATTTCCCTCATCAACGTGGACATTAAGATATACTCTAAAGTTCTCGCGACGAGACTAGGGAAACACCTCCCCTCTATAATCCACCTAGACCAAGTTGGATTTGTCCAAGGCAGACAGGGCTCTGACAACACCCGTAGACTGCTGAACATCTTCGCTGAATCGCATGACATGGGCTTGCCCCTTCTCACCCTGTCATTAGATGCCGAAAAGGCCTTCGACAGGGTGAGATGGGAATATATGTTTGAGACTCTAAGAACATTTGGGGTCCCGCTCTCGTTCTGTGGGGCCGTAGCGGCCCTCTACACCCTCCCCACGGCTGTGGTCAAGGGGTTGGGCTTTTGCTCCCCTAAAATACACATACGAAATGGGACGAGGCAGGGATGCCCCCTGTCGCCACTCCTTTTTGCGATGGTCATGGAGCCACTGGCGGCAGCCATCAGACAAGACGCCCAAATTCAAGGTCTGCTGCTACATGATTCAGTTCAAAAGGTGGCGCTATTCGCGGATGATCTTACACTTTTCATCACAGAGCCGACCTTATCGCTCCCGCCGCTGATGGCACTAATTGAAAGATTCGGTATGCTCTCTAACTATAAAATAAATGTAACCAAGACGGAGGCGTTCCCGATTCATTTGGACCATCTAGAACAGAGAACCTTGCGACAGCAATACTCTTTCAAATGGTCCACCAAAGGTATCCGGCACCTGGGTGTCTTCTTGTCTTACGATAAGGAGATGGTTCTTCATGAGAACTACCACACTTTGTTGAAGACTGTAGACAAGCATCTGAGAGCAAAGAAATATGACGAACTCTCTTGGATGGGTAGAATCGCGGCTCTGAAGATGATGCTACTTCCCAAGCTAACATACATTATGAGATGTATTCCCCTCCCAGTCCCAGATAAACTACTGAAAAACTTTCAGACCCTATTTAACAGATATGTCTGGAACAACAAGAAACCCAGAGTAGCGGCCGCAATCTTACAGTCCCCCCTAGATCAGGGAGGGCTGGGATTACCGAGTGTGAAGATGTACTATGAGGCGGCTATGATCTCTCATGTCTCTGCTTGGGGACGAGACCTCCCCCCCACGAGATGGAGGGACCTGGAACAGGCTTCATTACCCGCCTATATAGATCTGGCTGATTTGCTACGGTTTCCCCCGCATCTCGCCACCGCTTACACCATCTCTAATCCAATTGTTAGAGGATGCCAAATGCTATGGTATAAACTGCGACACCACACTCAGATCGCCCCCCATCCTTCTCCTATCCAACCTGTACTCCCCATACTTCAGACCCTTCCCAATATGAGACTGAACTTATGGCGGCAGGCCGGAATTTTGACAGTAGGTGATTTTTATGTAGCAGATCGGCTTCTAACACAAGAAGAGATGGTGACGAACTTTGAGATCCCGAGGCAACTGACATTTGAACTTTTAAGACTAAGATCTCTACTGAAAGCCTGGGGATTCCTGAGTGATGCCCCACGGCCTCTTACTGCTTGGGAAGCACGATGGAAAACGGGCCTTCAGACCTATAAACCCCTCACGGCACATTATCGTTGCCTACTGGTTCCCCCCGTAATTCCTAAGACGAGACATATGCTCTCCTGGGAGGTAGAGCTGCAAAAGGTATACTCCCCTAAGAAATGGGCATTGGCTATTGCTACAACCAAGGCCGCCTTACATTGCACCACGATGTACGAACTCTACTTTAAAATGCTCACTAGGTGGCATCTGGTCCCGACCAGATTGCAAACCCTCTACCCTAATCACCCTCCAACCTGTTGGAGGAATTGTGGTGACATTGGCACCCCACTGCACACCTGGTGGACTTGTCCTAACCTAAAGTCACTCTGGGATAAGACCAGTAAGATCTGTGGTTTGATGGGTCTCCCAGAGATAAAAGACTCTGGAATGGCTCTCCTACACCTGGGTTTGGAGAAAATGCCTCCTCACCAGAGAACCCTTCTTATCTACATACTCACCTCAGTTAAAATGACAATTGCCAGGAACTGGAAAAAAGTGCACCCCCCAAAGTGGCAGAGTGTCTTGGAATACCTGAATTATGTCAAGTCCATGGAAGACTATGTCTACAGAATCCGGCGCAAGTCGGAAATTTTTTGTCTTGTTTGGGAACCCTGGGAAGCCTACCTGCAGAGTCTCAGAACTAAACCCTAGGACTTCCTGCCCCCCTAGTACCACAGGCCTTTGATCCGGGTACGGGATGATCTGTTCACCCTCCTCCCCCCTCCCTCACCCCCCCCCCCTCCCACTCAATGAGCCCCCCCCTCCCCTCCTCCCCCCCCCCCTTACATACTACCCTCTCCCCCCCCATAGGGGGTACTTTCGCCCACGACACTACAAAGATGATTGAAGCTTAATCTCACTTCTTTGGAGCGGTGGCCCCCGTTGGCCCTTGCTTCCGCTCCATTGCTTATACAGGAAATACCCACAGGATAACTAGCTACTAGCGTAATTCCGCTTTTAAAAAAAAAAAAAAAAGCAGAACAAAAGGCGAGATAAACGCCAAAATCTTACTAAGCCATCTGATCACGATTCACCCAATCTGTGAACACTGCTATTCACTCCTCATTTCACCTTCCACTAAGTTATAGTTTGATCTTTCGGTCTTTTGGGAATGGAGACGAATGCCTGGTCTAATTATGTAATATTTATGTCATGTTAATGCCATGTGAGATATCTTTTTTGTGATTGCTGTGTTTACCTCATATCTGTAATGTTTCAAAGAATTGTGATGACTTATGTTTACAATAAAAATAAAAATCTTTAAAAAAAAAAAAAAAAAAAAAAAAAACTATATCTGTCTGTCTGTCTGCTAAATGGATACAAAGCTATAACTGTCTGTCTGAGTCTGCTTAGAAAAAAAAATGCTATAATTGTCTGCTAAGGGGAAAAAAATGCTATAACTGTCTGCTAAGGGGAAAAAAAGGCTATAACTGTCTGCTAAGGTGAATAAAATGCTGTAACTGTCTGCTAAGGGGAAAAATGCTATAACTGTCTGCTAAGGGGAGAATAAAGCTATAACTGTCTGCTAAGGGGAGAATAAAGCTATAACTGTCTGCTAAGGGGGAAAAAAGCTATAACTGGCTGCTAAGGGGAGAAAAAAACTATAACTGTCTGCTAAGGGGAGAAAAAAAGCTATAACTGTCTGCTAAGAGGAAAAAAGGCTATAACTGTCTGCTAAGGGGAGAAAAAAGCTATAACTGTCTGCTAAGGGGAAAAAAAGTCTGTAACTGTCTGCTAAGGGGAAAAAAAGTCTGTAACTGTCTGCTAAGGGGAGAAAAAAAGCTATAACTGTCTGCTGAGGGGAAAAAGGGCTATAACGGTCTGCTAAGGGGAAAACAAGGCTATAACTGTCTGCTAAGGGGAGAAAAAAGCTATAACTATCTGCTAAGGGGGAAAAAAAGGCTATAACTGTCTGCTAAGGGGAGAAAAAAGCTATAACTGTCTGCTAAGGGGAAAAAAAGTCTGTAACTGTCTGCTAAGGGGAGAAAAAAAGCTATAACTGTCTGCTGAGGGGGAAAAAGGGCTATAACGGTCTGCTAAGGGGAAAAAAAGGCTATAATTAGTTGTGGTAGGTGGCGCAAACCAAGTTGCTATTCCCAATGTGTCTTACTGTAAATATGTGTGATAATATGTGGGCTCAATATATGTTAATGTTTTGATAAGTACTATTTTATATTCTCTTATGGAAAAAATTGGATGTTGAAACTTTTTAAAAAAAATATATATTATACTTTATTTGATTCCGGTAAATTTACCCAATAATAGTGATGCTAAAAGTACAATTAAACAAGGCTATAACTGTCTGCTAAGGGGAGAAAAAAGCTATAACTATCTGCTAAGGGGGAAAAAAGGCTATAACTGTCTGCTAAGGGGAGATAAAAGCTATAACTATCTGCTAAGAGGGAAAAAAGGCTATAACTGTCTACTAAGGGGAGAAAAAAGCGATAACTGTCTGCTAATGCTAATTGCCCTTGTGCAACCTGCTAAATTAATTGTATATTTAAGCTACATCTATTGGGTTCATATATGGGTTTGTCGGGCTTATCATACCAAGTGCCTCACCAGCCTCTTACCTCACCGCACGTCACTGCCCCAAACAGAGAAGGCACGGAGGTATAGCCTGGGCAGATATAAAATGGGATCTAAGAGGTTAATTGTAAAACTCTTGCAACAGTACAGATTAGTATATCAACATTGAACAGCTTAGCGGAGCAGTATTGCAAAGTACATTAGTAAGCACGGCAGTATATTAAAGGCGGAATGTTATCTAGACAAACTACACCCTGCTGCACACAGCACACCAAGTACAGAGGTATAAACTTGGCAGGAGAAAAATGGGATCTAAGTAGTCTAGTGATCAATCCACCTAAATATGTACATTTAGCAAAGGACAAGAAGCATGCAAAGCTAAAGCATATGAGAATTAATAAGCAAGTAGGCAGCAGTAGTACGAACATATCACTTTTATGTCATTGCAGTTGTGTTCTTGCAAGAATGAAAGTCGATTAAAAGTGCTGCGTGAGGCAACATTAGGCAGTATGCAGTTTTTTTAAGTAACAGTTCCAAGTTTATGGCCGATAACCCTCGACAGGGATAATCATGCACAAGTCTACTATCGACTCAGAGTACAATCCTGCTTTACAGGTCTCACTGCTGTTTTCCATTGCAAAGTTCATACGACCTTATTGCCACCTAGAAGGGCGTTGGAAGCCGAGTGTATCCTTCCTGAGAATACTTTTCTCCACGCAGTCCGTGCTTGTTAAGCAAACTGCTCAGAGAGACACCAGAATCCTCAAGGTGAAATTCTGTGATCCTGTGCATTCATCACGTGTACCGGTCAGCTAGCCAATGCCGATGCACGTTTCATCCCCTCGTCCGTTTGTAAGACAGGGCGGGCGTTTGGAGTAAGGACGCATACGTCCCTTTTTATGTAAACGTCTATTGCGCCTCTGCTGGTGGGTGAAAATATCTTTATAAACAATGTTTAAAACATGTGCAGGTATACATAGCAATCATAGATATGTACAATTATGGTATCACAGCTTTCCAAATTATGAATGTCTTATGTGCCTAATAGAAACATAATAATTACCTTTTGGAAATAGTTGTTATTTAGGAAACATTATATAGGAACCCTTTTAGTTATAAAAAACAAGCCATATCCAGCTTGTCATTAAGGCCAGTGGGGAGTTGGGTCTCTAGGATTGAGATCCAATTTATTTACTCTCCTGTGATTGCCCATCTTTTTACGTGGGCAAAACAAGAAGGGCTATAAAAGATCGTATCACTGAGCATCGTGATGATGTTAAGAATAAGAGTCAAAAAAAGCAATATTGCAAGACACTTTGAGACCTTTCATGAGTGCAATCCTGACTCTCTAAAATTTATTGGCATAGACAGGAGTATCACAAATCGTAGAGGAGGAGACAATGACAAAGTCCTCCTAACAAAGGAGTGTAGATGGATCTCAATCCTAGAGACCCAACTCCCCACTGACCTTAATGACAAGCTGGATATGGCTTGTTTTTTATAACTAAAAGGGTTCCTATATAATGTTTCCTAAATAACAACTATTTCCAAAAATTTATTCACCAATCAGCAAGAACAACCCAGGCTGTTCACCAAAAATGGGCCGGCATCTAAACTTACATTCTTGCTTTTCAAATAAAGCAATAAATAAAGAAAATTTGAAAAAAGGAGTATATTATGAAGTTGCTTAAAATTGCATGCTCTATCTGAATCACAAAAGAAAAACATTGGGTTCAGTGTCACTTTAATTGTAGTGGGGTAATAGAAATGTTAATAGCTTATTTTTATCAATTAACAAAGCAATGCACATGATCTAGCTGCTGATTACTGGCTGCAAATGCATCTTGTCATTAGCACACTCTAAGTGAGATAGCTCTCAGTAGTTCATTGCTATTCCTTCAACAAAGGATACAAAGAGAATGAAACAAATTTGGTAATAGAAGTCATTTGGAGAGTTGTTTAAAATGTTATGCTATGATCTGAATCATAAAAGTAAAAATGTGGGTTTCATATTGCTAACAAGCTAATGCAAACAATTGCATTGTTACCAAAAATAGCATATTGTTCTACCCTGTATTAGCTGAAGACAATGAGATCTGATCTGATAGGAAAATAATTGTATTTTAATTATTTTCATATATTTTGTTTATTATGCATATATGCATACACACACAGCACACATACAGCAGTGCATACAATGGGGCATATGTATCAAGCTCCTGTGTTTCTGGCGAGCCTGCAGGTCACAAAGACCGCTGCTCCATAACCTGTCCAGCTGCTCTGAGCAGGCGGACAGACATCGCCGGAAATCAACCCGATCGAGTATGATCGGGTTGGTTGACACCCCGCTGCTGGGGTATTGGCCGTGAGTCTGTAGGGGGCGTTGCACCAGCAGCTCTTGTGAGCTGCTGGTGCAATCATGAATACGGCGAGAGTATTGCTCGCCTTATTCAGCGAGGTCTGGATCAGGTCCACCAGCCCTTGATAAATAGGGGCCAATATATCAAACACAAGCATACACACACCTTTTCAATAGATACTCTATATTGAGAGAGGTATGGCTGGTGAGAGAAGGAATGATAGGGTAGTGAGAGAGAGACAGTGGAAGGAGAGGTGGTAAGAAAATGTATAAAGTGAGAAGGTGCGAGAGAGGGAAATTAAATTCCTCTTGGTCATAGCTTTAATTACATTGAAAGCACAATATAGTTCTAACTAGCCAAAGGGAAATGACCACGTCATCAAAAAGTGATACAATGCTTTAACCTATTAAAGGGGCAGTCAACTCAAATTGTTTTGTTGTTTAAAAAGATAGATAATCCCTTTATTAACCATTCCCCAGTTTTGCACAGCCGACATGTTTATATTAATATACTTTTAACCTCTGTGATTACCTTGTATCTAAGCCTCTTTTGACAGCCCCCTGAACACATGACGTTTAATTATGCTGACTGTACCTTTAAGTGCATGTTAATTAGAAGAATTTAAGCTGGATAGTTATAATTCTACTGAAAGGGTCAGTCTGACTCGATGTAAGAGGAAAATAATGTGTTTAAGGAGAAAAAAGAAAGAAAAGCACCAAATGTCTTATTATATAAATAAAGTAATGAAATTCATTGAAACAAAATAACAAATGTAAGAGATAAATATTTATTGATTATTGTAAATAACCAAAAGCTCATTCAAAAAGTCTTCAATAAATAATAATCAAATAGTCCTGAAACACTAAAAATAAAGGTAGTTTAAAATGCTGGTAAACCATGTAAAATGTTTCAGTATAGAACAATTATTAAACATAAGACAATGTAATAAAGGAAAAGCAAGTCTGATTTTTTTGGGTTTTTGTGTAAAAAAGAATTGAGAGCGCAAAGCTTCCGTGGAATGCAGATGTAAGCTTGCGTTCACATTGCTCCTAACTTGTAATACCAGTGCATATTTGCGTGCGCTGGTATTACTAAGGGCAGCTTAAATATCGCTTTCGTAAAAGCAATATTTTGTGACCCACTTGTAATCTTGCCCTATTGTGGGCTTTTATGTTCTTAAATTATTAAAATGTAGCAATGCAATATACCATTATTAGTTTGAACTACCTCCTTTAAATAGAAAACCACAATTTAAAAAAAATAAAAAAAAATAATCATATCTTCTTTATTCATAAATAAATATACAGACATGTTTATTATCTGTATCAATACTTTACTTAAGATACAAAGAAGCATTATCTCTAATAGCTGGTATTTTTGACATTGAAGCTAATGAATGAATATAGAATACCAGCTAATTGACAGATAAAACTTCTACTACATACATGGTTCTGAAATATCTTCTATGTCCTTCCAGCAGTTTGATACTTTTGGGAAAAAAAACAAGAAACCATGAGAGGTAAAGGCTAATGCTGCTAGGTGGCACTTATACTTTTAGAAAAAAACACAAAATTTAGCAGCTTGATTTATTCTTTACTGGAAATAATTGCCTCCTACTAGCAGTGATATGAGCACATCACACACCTGGCCATTCTCCTGAGCTGGCTCTCCCTGGGACATCTCTAATGTTGAACAAAGATCTACATAGAAGACCATCTGGTTGTTTTCATGATAACACGAAAGGGATGCAAAGGGCTTTATTATACTTGTAAGTGCATTAGTCACACCTGTGCCTCAAATGAAGCGCATGTTAAATAATCAAGCAGCTTTTCCCAAATTAGTATGCAGAACTTCTATTCCATATATTTAGAATTTGCCGTTAGCTTAAATGATAAGATGGGAGAGAAAGAAAAAAGAAATAAACACAACAAGATGCCAACTTTTTGCAGATGCCATTTAAAGTTGACAGACACTTACCTCAGATATTATACAGGACACTTACATCTGGAGGGGGGCAACTAGCAACACCTGGAGACCAAGAAATGATCACATTTGTACTGACCCCTGCTTACCTAATATACTTTATTCTTCATGTGTCAAATTATCAGTAAATAGCCACCTAATTATTGTACCTAAACAAAAACTTTTCTTCGTAAACTTTTATATAAAGATCCGCATCTCCTTTGCGCAAATGCCGTGTCATAAAAATTTGCCATGCAAAACGTGAAAAGCAACAAAAGTACTTTTGGGACAGATTTCCTTTTTCATTTAAATTAATTAGGAGCATAGCTGTTTGAATTTGTTAGGTCACCAATGTTTTGTATGAGACATAACACATTTATAGACCTACAATAAAACAAAACATAATTATACAATGTGAAATGAAATTGTAGAGTCAAATTAATACATTTTGTAGGGTGACTGCTTACTGTGTTTAATAACAGGTTTTAACCTAAAGCCTACAAATAAAATTGAAGGTGTGTTCAAATGACCCTTTCAGTTAATTTTGCTTAATATTATAACTACTTGGTCTAAACCCTGAAATGCAATTAAGGGCTAGATTATGATTGGCGTGCTAACTGTAGCATGCAACCGATATCAGGTTTTATCAGCTTTTTGCTAGCAATGGAAATAGCATGCGTATTACGATTTGAAAATAAACACGTGTGCTTGAACGCAATTACAATTTATGATTGTCGGGTTAGCATGATTTTAGAGCTCACATAAATGGTAGAGGAGGAAAAAGGTTGCATTAAACACAACATAAATACACAAATTACAGTTACACTCAAATAAACACTATTTATTAAAAAATATTATAGGGACACTGAACCCAAATGTTTTCTTTCGTGACTCAGATAGAGCATGCACTTTTAAACAACTTTCTAATCTACTCCTATTATCAAATTTTCTTTGTTTCTGCTATCTTTATTTGAAATAGAAGGCTTTTAAGCTAAGGAGCCAGACAAATTTATGGTTCAGACCACTGGACAGCACTTGATTATTGGTGCTGTCCAATCAGCAAGCACAACCCAGGTTATGAACCAAAAATAGGCCGGCTTCTAAAGTTACATTCTTGCTTTTCAAATAAAGATAGCAAGAGAATAAAGAAAAATTGATAATATGAGCAAATTAGAAAGTTGCTTAAAATTGAATGCTCTATCTGAATTATGAAAGAAAAAATTTGGGTTCAGTGTCCCTTTAAAATAAATAAATTAAAAATATATAAGTTCTCAAAGATATATGGTATAAGGTGTTTGAAAAAAGGGCTTTAACATATATATTCATACAGACATGTCTAAATATGTGTATGTATGTATGTATATATATATATATATATATATATATATATATTTATATAATATATATATATATATATAGAGAGAGAGAGAGAGAGAGAGGGAGAGAGAGAGAGATGTATGTACTGTACATATGTATTTAAGTATTTACTGTGCATATTTAATATGTATCTATATATACCTATACCTATTTATCTATTCCTATAGATAGCATTTCCATAAGACAGCACTCTCTTTAATTTATCATATAAAAAAAGAAACATACTGAGATGGATCTGAGGTGCATATGCATACACAAAATCCACTTAATCAATTGGGATCAGCATTTGTTGTACAATATGTTTTTTAACTTCAAGATTTAGACACGATTTATTTCTAAAAAGGGCTCCAATTTTAGGGTATAGTTTGGCCAATAGTTTGTCAATATGAGGTTCAAACAACAGGTTAGGCATTGCTAGAAATAAACATAAATTGATATGTCTGATAAGTAAGAGCAGAACCAATTTAATGATTTATTGTTTAATCCTGAGACTTTGAGATTGCATATAAAGATGTCATTATTAACAGTGTCAAAAGCATTTGCAAAATCAAGGAAAACAGCTGGTTGGGAAAGCCTGTCTCCTGGTAAAATCTTCACAGTTGGTGATAGGCATATTTCTCCAATATTTCAGACAACATGGGGAATAAGGATATAGAGACTAGGGTTTATCTCCAATTTTGTTGACTGGAACAACCTTTGCAGTTTTTCAAGCCTTGGAGACATAGCCAGACATCAGGGAAGTGTTAATTAAGCATGCAATGGGAAGGGCAGTAGCCGGTGCACTGAGCTTTAAAAACATAGCAGGTAAGGGGTCGGGCCCAGACTGAGATCTCAGTTATAGATTTTGGAGATGATCCATTATTTCATTAGTGGATGCAGGTACGAAATTAAATTTGTTTCTACTGTTGGGTGGGAGAAAAGTTGCTGATTCTAGGATATTAACCTCTTTTACATCTTCCCTTATACATTTAGCAATCAGGGAGGTGGCACATTCAACAAAATGGTTATTAAATAAGATTGCAATGGCTATGGGGCACTTATCTAATATCTCTGTGTCTGTTTTTATGCTTGTGGGCGTAGTGCGGTTAGGGGGGTTATAGAGGTTTTTAATCACACTCCAGAAGTTGACCGGATTGGACAGATTGGTGTTCAGCTGGGATGAAAAATAGAGGGCTTTAGCTTGCCTGGTGTGTCTAGTGCATGTGTTACACAGTTGTTTATAAGCAACAAGGTTATCTAGGCAGTATGTTTGTCTATATTTTAACCATAAGGAGTCCCTGTATTGGAACTGCTTGAGGAGGTCGGCCGAGACTCCCTTGAGTCTGAGCTTTTTGAGTGGATCAATTGCCAAGTCCAGGTATAGTTTTAAGGGTTAATCTGTGCCATGGTATATTTTAAAGGTCAGTTAGGGGGGGTTTAAGTTCTGAAATGACCTAGCAGTGATTTTAGTAGAAGATTTAATGGACTTTATTTATTGGACACAGTAAATGAGGGAGTGGTAACTAAATACATTTGGTAAGACTCCCAACTCCAGAATTATGTTTGTGCAGGGCACAAAAATCCAGTCCAGGAGAGAATGGTTGGAGGATATATGATTTATAAAAGTGGGAGCGGATATTAACTGTGTGAGATTAATTGCTTAGAAGACTGAATTTATTGGTTTTGGCATCTAACCAGTTAAAATTGAGATCACCAAGAACCAACAATTCATCCTTCTTATACTGGGAGGCACTTTCATTAATTAGCTGAGATATATCTTGAAGTGAAATGGTTGGGGATGAAGGGGGATGATACATGCCGACAATAATGACAAGTTTCGAGAATGGGATTACTTTGGTTTCTGGACAGAGGGGGGCAATTAGATTTTAATACTCTCCACCAACACTCAGACTGTAATGACCATTTACTCAAAAGACCCTGGTGGATTACTATATTAGTGGTTAATAATTCAAAGGAGTTCCTTCAATCTAGAACTGTAAATAGACCCCAGAGTGAAGTCATTGGATTTGAAAACACTAAGAGAAAATGCTCTGTTGCTCTTTCACACAAGATATTCCTGAATAGACTGAAAGTTGAACATTCAATACACTATTGAATAAACCTTTAAGAAATCCAAATTTGCAGGAATTACGTTATCTTAAATTTCCAGTCCATCAATAGAAAGTAAAGCTCAGCTACACAACAAAAATACTTCAATTTCAATAGTTGGTAAAGGGCTCAAAGCATATTCAAACCTTGAGAAAGCATTATTGGACAATATCAAAAATACCTTAATTAATCAGATGAAGCTCTTCAGCAAAGATTCTGATGTGGATTAAAAAGTGAACGTAGACTAAAGAGATTCTAAGTAACACGGACATTCAGTTTCTTTATTGACATGGTTTGAGGTACAGGAACTAAAGCATCTTTTGCTAGAAGAAAAGGACAACAATCCCTCTGTCCTTGCCCTTCTGAATTTTATGAAACATCGTAGGAAGAAAAGAAATGGGAGGAAACAAAGAGGTTCCATTCCTGTTTTGGGGAATCTATCCCCTCATCTGCTTTTCATATAATCTGATGAAGAATATATTTATTTGACAATTCAAAAAGTTTTCTATGAGGTATATGTCTCAGTAGCTCCCAACAACAAATCAACAAGAGAAACACAAATTTACGTTGATTGACTTTTTGCTCCTGCATCCTTGAACATAGTGATTATCAAAAACTGCTCCTCAATTTTATGAGATAGAATTGATAAATGTATATATTTGCACTAAGATGAGTGCTGTTGGACATACTGGTTAATCCTCCACTAGCTTACAACAGGAATGCATTTCTAAATATCTCATCCAGCATTATAGTCTTGTTTTACTTCTGAAGGTGGAAATCATTTGCTGAAGAGCACTGATTCTTTCATGAGGCAGAATGACAATGCCCTTCCCATGAATATTTAGAACTGGTTAACAGTTAAATTATTATTTTGCATATATATCTTGCCATGTTGAGAGAGTTGAAATGAGATCCCTGAAAAAATTGCTTTTACTAAGGTTGAAGAGACAACAATAATGTCTTCCAGATTGCAAACAATGCTCATTTGGTAGGAGCATGTGATGGAGCAGCAGAGATGAATTGCCCTCTTCCCCTGCTTTGTACTCATGTGCGTATCGTTTTATCCAAATTTAGTTTTCGGATGAATTTTGGCTGTTTCGGAAATCCCGAAAAATTCAGAAAATTTATAAATCAGTTTCAGAATTTTCAGAACCATTATTCATATTAGGCATTTTTCATTGTTCTAATCTAAACGGCAGTTCCCCGACATCGCCAACACTAACTAAATCACTAAATAAAGCTATTAAACCCTAAACCGCATTTCCCTGACATTGCCGACACTAACTAAATCACTAAATAAAGCTATTAAACCCTAAACCGCAGTTCCCTGACATTGCCAACACTAACTAAATCACTAAATAAAGCTATTAAACCCTAAACCACAGTTCCCTGACATTGCCAACACTAACTAAACCTATTAACCCCTAAACCACAGTTCCCAAACATCATAGACACAAACTAAACCTATTAACCCCTAAACTGCCGTTCCCAAACATCGCCAACACTAACTAAACCTATTAACCGCTAAACCGCAGTTCCCCAACATCCCGACACAAACTAAACCTATTATCCCCTAAACCACAGTTTGCCAACATTGCCGACACAAACAAAACCTATTAACCCCTAAACCGCAGTTCCCAAACATCGCCAACTTGAACGAAACCTATTAACCCGTAAACCTAACACCCCCTAACTTTAACATAATTAAAATAGACCTAAATTAAAGTTACAATTATTAACAACCTATTTAAAAATAAATACACACTTACCTGTGAAATAAAACCTAAGCTAGCTACAATATAACTATTTACTAACTACCTAGTTAAAGGGATATTCCAGCCAAAATTGGAAAGCCCATGGGTGCATTTCGGTATTGAACAGAAGCAATTTTGTGATATACATGCATTAGCAAAAATTGCTTCTAATAAAAGCTAAAGCTGTTTCAAAAAAGTATGCACCGTGCACTAGCATTATAAACACAGAATTTGCTCGGAGAGCCTAAGGTGCTTGTACTATCTGGTAATGACTTAATTTGTTAATTGCTAACATAATACAAGCCCCATCGATGATCTGAGCAGCTGCATTATTTAACATGTGGGTGCAGTTACAATATCTAGCTATGCTTCACATGCACGTGCAGAGAAAAATGTCAACACTAAAACAGTGATAACTCTTACTAGAAACATTTTGCCAATA
The DNA here is from genome assembly GCF_027579735.1 of Bombina bombina. NCBI lineage: Eukaryota > Metazoa > Chordata > Amphibia > Anura > Bombinatoridae > Bombina > Bombina bombina. The sequence continues at coordinate 395,884,968 of NC_069502.1, read as the reverse complement.
CATGTATAATGCAAATATGTTTCTATTCAAAGATGTAATAAATCTATGTGCATTGAAATTTTGACTGGAATGTCCCTTTAATATAAATACAAACTTACCTGTGAAATAAAAATAAAACCTAAGCTTACACTAAAAAAACCTAACATTACAAAATAAAAAAAACCCTAGCATTACAAAAATAAAAAACCTAACATTACAAAAAAATTAAAACTACAATTACAAAAATAATAAACACTAAAACTACAAAAAATAAAAAAACTACCTTTACAAAAAAATAAACGAAATTATCCAAAGTAATAAAAATTATTCTTATTTTTTAATAGGTAGTTAGTTAATAATTGTAACTTTAATTTAGGTCTAATTATGTTAAAGTTAGGGGGTGTTAGGTTTAGGGGTTAATATAGTTTAATTGAGGTTGTTGCGATGTGGGGGCCAGCGGTTTAGGGGTTATTAGGTTTAGTTAGTGTCGGCGATGTCGGGGAACTGCGGTTTAGGGTTTCATAGGTTTATTTAGTTTTGACGATGTTGGAGAACTGCGGTTTAGGGGTTAATAGGTTTAGTTAGTGTTGGCGATGTGGGGGGGGGGTGCGGTTTAGGGGTTAATAGGTTTAGGTAGTGTTAGCGATGTGGGGGGTGCGGTTTAGGGTTTAACAGGTTAAGTTAGTGTCTGCGATGTCGGGAAAGGCGGTTTAGGGGTTAATAGTTTTATTAGTGATTAATTAGTGTCTGCGATGTGGGGGGTGCCGTTTAGAGGTTAATAGGTTTAGGTAGTGTTGGGGGGGTGTGGTTTAGGGGTTAATTGCTTTATTTAGTGTCCGCGATGTGGGTCGCAGTGGCGGTTTTGGCAATCGCCAGCAAATTAGTTATGTTAAATTAAATACTTTTTTCAGATTCTTTCGTTTTTTTGGATCCATTCTTTATTCATATGCATTATTCTATTCTAAACTTCAGAAAAGAATAATGCATATGAATAAAGAATGGATCTGAAAAAACTAACGGATCTGAAAAATCAATTAACTTAACTAATTTGCCGAAAAACAATTTTTTTTAAAAAAAACTTAACTAAACTAATTTGCCGAAACATAATTATTTATTTAACTAATGAAAATGAAATGAAACAACATTTTTTGCGACGCACATGTCTACTGCTTTGCTATTAAAAATTACAGGTATTGTAAAAAAAAAAAATCTGTCTGTTTCTTTCCTTGCAGTGCTTAGAAAGGTCTCGAAGAGGTTAAAGGGACATGAAACCCAATTTTTTTATTTTGTGATTTAGAAAGAGTTGTCATTTTAAACAACTTTCTAATTTGCTACTATTATCTAATTTGCTTCATTCTCTTGACATCACTTGCTGAAAAGCATATCTAGATATGCTCAGTAGCTGCTGATTGGTTGCTGCACATAAAGGCCTTGTGTGATTGGCTCACACATGTGCATTGTTATTTCTTCAACAAAGGATATTTAAAGAATTGAACAAATTAGATAATAGAAGTAAATTGGAAAGTTGTTTAAAATTGCATGCGCTATCTGAATCGTGAAAGTTTAATTTTGAATAGACTGTCCCTTTAAGTAGACATAGTCAGGTGGGTCAGTTTGTCTGATGGAGACTGTAAACTAGATCTAAGATTCTGTGTGTTTGCCTCTTGTAAAATCTAACGTTCTCCCTGAGTCATCTGTTCTTGTTTCTAAACTCTTGTATTTCAGCCTATCTCAGTAAAAATCTGTGTTAAATCACAAATAACATTCTGTTACATCAAATATCTCTATTAAATGTATATACAGTAAATATACAGTATATATATATATATATATATATATATATATATATATATATATATATATATATATATATATATATATATATATATATATATATATAGCACACTCCTGAAAGTGAGTCCACCCTCCTGGGTCAGCAGCCTGGGTGCAAAAATGTTGTTGACCTTCTCTAAGGAAAAGACCTGAGAATGCACAGTATACAGTGTATAAATGTGTATGAGTGTATATGCATGTATGAATATATGAATTTATATATACCACTACGTAAATTAGGTAAGCCTGTAGAATTATATTCATCCCTGTCTCTAGTGTTGAGCTTTGTCCTTTGTGATATATGGTCAGACATAGTAAGACCTACTTGTTAATATACGTTATTTTTAGAGCACCAACAGATTTCACAGCGCTAACTTAGGCTGATGAATAAAACTTACTGACTTGCAGAACTGTCATTTACTTATGTTGTAAACATATTTGGAAAAACCCTTTAATTTGTTAGATAGCCAATCATAAACTATAGCTATGGAAATCAAGAATACCCTCTCCATGTGTATAAATATCTAGGTTGGGGACTACCCGCAAGTGAAAACCTTGTATTTTTTCTCTTCATGCTGCAGGTGTGTATGTGGGGCAAGTAAATAAACAAACTCTCTAAACCAGTGGTTCTCAACCAAAGTGGCCTCAAGGCCCGGTAAATTTTAGCTGGACATGTCCAGGGCCCGGTAGTTTTATATATATATATATATATATATATATATATAGTAAGCAGCATGGATTTGCCCTATCAGTAACTAAGCAGTTCAGTGTGGGTTTAGTGGGGGCCCTGGAGTGTGGGGGTCCTGCCGAGGGTCTGTCGCTGTGAGGGCCATGGAGTGTGAGGTCTGGCCCTGGAGGTTGGGGGCCTTTTCTTTGGCCCTTAATGTTGGGGGTCCTGGCTCTGGAGGTTGATGGGCCTGTTGGGGTAAGGGCAGGGAGGCTACCATGTTCATTTGCATAAATTTGAATACATTTGGGTCAGTGTGAGACAGTTCTTCTGGGGCCTTGATTGGTCTCAGTCTGCCCCTTGTGTGCAGTGGGGTAAGAGTGTGCAGTGGGGGCATGACAGGTCAGGGCCCACCAGCAGGGCTATCACGGCCCGGTACTGGGCCACGGCCCGGCTGTTGAGAAACCAGGCTCTAAACTGTCATGGTCTGAGGAGTTAATTCAGTGTAGTGTGAATATCACCAACAGAGAACGAGACCAAAATTAGTAACTTAAAGAGGGATATTGGGTGGTAAATCTTTGGAAATGTGGAGAATAATAATGTTTTAAATACTAAGGGCCAAATTACGAGTGGAGCGCAAAGTTGCACTTCACTTGTAATACCAGCGCATGCAAATTTGCGCTGGTATTTAAAGTGAAACGCAATGCGAACGCAACCTTTTTCTAACACCCCACATCCGCTCAATTTAACCCCTTATAAATGCTTCCTGCAGTTAGTAATTTTTTTTTTTTTTTTAAAAGATGTTCATTTTCATTTCAATAAATAAACAATATACTTTATTTTATGGGCAATTGGGGAAAAAAAATTAATCAACCAGAGGAGGGCAAATTTCTACCGCAATGGCTGGTTAGTTAACATGCGCCCATAAACGAGTGAATTAGCCCATTTACAGGCGCACGTTAAATTAGAGCTCCACTT